>NC_069504.1:432134104-432136604 GCF_027579735.1 Bombina bombina | reverse complement strand
TGTTTCTGACAACTATAGGCTCAGCAGCTTACACTACATTAAGGGACATTCTCTCACCAGATAAACCTAATGCTAAACCTCTGTCTGACCTGATCTGCCTGTTATCTGACCACTACCTACCTAAGCCTCTAGAGATATGAGAACGCTTTAAGTTTTACACACGCAAGCAATTGCAGCATGAGGACATTAAAACTTATGTGATCAGTTTAAAGAAACTAGCAAGTAGCTGCAGATTTGGTGATTATTTAAACACTGCTTTACGTGATATGTTTGTTATTGGACTCATGGACTTAACAGTACAAAAGAGACTATTAGCAGAGGAGGATTTAACACTAAAGCGTGCTATAGAGATAGCTACGGTCATGGAACTTGCTACTAAAGATGCACAAATGCTCCAGGCCCCAGCACAGGCAGTTTGTGATAAGGAAATGGATGTTTTTCATACAAGTATGCACCTAAATAAACAGTATCCAGCTAGACAAGGGTCACAGACAGCTTGTTACAGATGTGGTGACACAAATCACACAGCAAATGCCTGCAGGTTTAGGAACAGCACCTGCTATGGGTGTGGGAAGATTGGTCATACAAAGAGAGTGTGCAGAAGTTCCTTAGACAGAGATAAAAGTAAGAAAGGCAGCAAGTCACGTGCAGCTTTTCATGTGCAAGTAGATACACCACACACTGATTCAGAGGAAGACAAACCATTATACACATTACAGATCTACAGCCTTGAGAATAAAATTCCAGAACTACAAGCAAAGGTGAATATAGATGGTAAACCTCTCATTATGGAAGTTGATACAGGAGCAGCAGTCTCTGTTATCACAGCTGCTGATTGGAACCGCCTGGGACTAAGGCAACCAATTGTTCCAACAGCTGTCACCATGCAAACATATTCAAATGAAATATTAAAGCCTATTGGGTGTGTATCACCTACAGTGACATTTAATGGTATAACTAAAAAGGTACGCCTCTACATTTTACCTAAAGGAGGACCACCTTTGTTTGGTAGATCCTGGATCCAAGCATTGGGCATGCCAAAGTTACCACAACAGTTACCACTTAACAAACTGCTGGACCAAAGTGGGAATTCAAATTCTTCTTGGATTAATTCACTAAAGCACAAATATAAGACTGTATTTGATGGGAACCTAGGTTTAGTGAAAGACAAGCAGATTCAGCTTCACCTAAAAGAAAATGCTATTCCAAAATTTTGTAAACCAAGAGTTGTACCATTTGCACTTAAACCTAAAATTGAAGCAGAACTAGAAAGACTACGAAATCAGGGGATTATTGTTCCAGTTTCTAGCAGTGAATGGGCTTCCCCAATAGTTCCTGTCAGAAAAAAGAATGGGGACATTCGCATCTGTGGAGATTTCAGAGTGGGCCTTAACCCTCAATTACTTGTGGACCAGTATCCTTTACCACGGATTGAAGAATTGTTTAGTTCTCTGGCAGGGGGTGAAAAATTTACAAAAATTGACTTGCATCAAGCATACTTACAATTAGAGGTGCATCCAGACTCCAGACACCTGTTAACTATCAACACTCACAAAGGACTTTTTCAGTATACGCGGATGGTGTTTGGCATTGCCCCAGCACCTGCAGTGTGGCAACGGATAATGGATGAGATCTTGGCAGGTATTCCACATACCCACTGTATGTTAGATGACATGCTTATCACTGGTGAAAATGATGCTGCTCATAAAGCCAATGTTGAAGCTGTTTTACAACGCCTACAGGAATTCGGACTGAAAGTTAACATGGAAAAGTGTGAGTTCTTCTGCAAGAGTTTAGAATATTGTGCACATGTAGTGGACAAGACTGGTCTACACACAACTGCTGAAAAAGTGAAAGCGCTGGTTCATGCTCCCACCCCTGTTAATGTATCTCAGCTGCGTTCTTATTTGGGGTTGCTCAATTACTATCACAGATTTTTACCAAATTTGGCTCATTTACTATATCCACTACACCGTCTTTTAGATAGTAAAAACCAGTGGGCCTGGACTGACTTATGTACACGAGCATTTGAACGCTCTAAGCAGCTTCTTCTGGAATCAAGACTCCTTGTCCACTATGACCTTAAGAAGCCTTTGGTACTAGCCTGTGATGCTTCACCATATGGTTTAGGCGCAGTACTTTCACACATTATGCCCGATGGGTCTGAACGTCCTGTGTCTTTTGCGTCCAGATCTTTAACTCCGTCGGAGAGAAATTATGCCCAGATTGATCGGGAAGCTTTAGCAATAATTTGGGCTGTGAAGAAATTCCACATTTATATATATGGCAGACCTTTTACTCTGATCACGGATCATAAACCACTTTTGTCCATTCTGCACCCTCAGAAGGGTATCTCCAACACAACAGCTGCACGACTTCAGCGCTATGCACTTCAGCTGGCGGCTTACAACTACTCCATTAAATATCGATGCCACAGTGATCATACGAATGTGGATATGTTTTCTAGATTACCAATGGTACATCACATGACAACATCTTC
>NC_069504.1:432119104-432126604 GCF_027579735.1 Bombina bombina | reverse complement strand
TCATTTTTAAAAATATAGTAATAAACATAATTTCACAGGCTTTGAGTACAAATAAATTTCAGATTAATGGAAGGAGATCAAATTCCCTATTGCGCCCCTTAGGAAACATACCAGATCCACTTAGCTTCCCTCTTAAGTAAATCCATTTCTCTGTCCCCCCCTCTTTTTTTTGGGGGGGGCACTATCTATAACAAGATACCTTAACTAATTGGCCTGGTGTCTCATTTGTGCAAAGTGTGCTGGTACTGGGAGGTGTAACATTTTATCACTACTTATTGTTGACTTATGTTGGCAAATGCGATCTCTTATTTTTTGGGTGGTCTTACCTATATATAAGAGCCCACATGGACACTTTAATGCATACACAACATAAGTCAAACTGCATGTGTAGTAACCCTTGATATTATATGCTTTCCCTATATACGGGTGGGAAATGACACCACCCTTAATAATGTTATTACATTGGGCACAACCCAAACACAGAAATGTACCATGTTTGGGGGTTCCAAAAAATGTTTTAGTCTGGATATTAGTTGTGGGCATTGTATGTACCAACTTATTACCTATGGTATTTCCTCTACGATACAAGGCTCTGGGGTACTCCTGAAACTTGATCTCTGGGCAGGCTTCTTTTAACAGAAACCAATTCATTTTGATAATACTAAACACTTCCTGCTCATTATGTTATAAGAACTTACAAAGTTTAATTTGTTTGGGTTTATCATCTTTCTTCTGACAGGGGTCTTTAATGTTTCCTCAACTTCCTCTAGCTCCTGTGGGCTGTAACCTCTGTTGACAAATTTCTCCTTCAGATCTCTGAATCTGGCTTCCTTAGTGTCAGGATCTGTCACAATTCTGTCAACTCTTAGCAATTGTGATTTGGCACGCTTTGAAAAACTCTGGATGGATGAAAACTGCTTCTATATAGCAGGGTGTTCCTGTCTGTGGGTTTAACAAACAGATCAGTTATCAACCTGCCATTGTTTTTGAGGACCATGGTGTCCAAAAATTCTACCTTATTTGTATCAAGTTTACTACTAAACCTCAGAAAGGGAATAGTATTTTCAATTTCTGTTTTAAGTTCTGTGAGTTTATCCGGGGGGGCCCCGCCACACGATGAATAAGTCATCTATGTAGCGGAACCACCCTTCACAGTACTGTCTGTATAGGGGATTTGTGTACACGTGCCTCTCTTCAATGGCATCCATTACCAAACAGGCATAGGATGGGGCCACATTGGACCCCATCGCTGTGCCTGTTTTCTGCATATAGAACTGATTTTCAAAAAGAAAAAAGTTATTTGTCAATACTAAATGTAATAATTGAATTAACCTTTCAAGCTCTGCTTCATCATATAAATTACTTTTCATTAGTGCCTCCTTTATACAGTCCACCCCTGTGGTATGTGAAATGACCGTATAAAGGGAGTTGACATCCCAAGTAGCCAGAATAACTCCCTCACCCATGTTCTGTAATGTAGTGATCTTTTCTATATATTGTGTAGTATCTCTAATATATGATTTTCCTTGTGTAACAAGAGGTGACCATATCTTATCCAGGAATTGTGCCATGGGGATTAAAAGTGAGCCTATACCGGCCACTATAGGCCTACCTGGGCGGTCTATTAGCCTTTTGTGGACCTTTGGCACAATATAAAATGCAGGTGTAATGGGGTACATTGGAGTCAGAAATTTATACATTTTATGTGTCAAGATGTTACCATTTAAGCCTGTGTCCAAAATTTTCAATAATTCCTTATATACATTATCTGTCGGATTGCCACTAAGATTCTCATATACATCTGCATCACATAGCTGTCGCATGATTTCATCTTTATATTTTGTGGTGTCCATTACCACCACTGCTCCGCCCTTATCTGCGGGCTTGATGGTAATGGACATGTCCATTTCAAGTTCTTTTAATACTTTATGTTCCTCCTGTGTCAAATTGTATGATCCCTTACATCTGCGTTTGTCAATTGCCAATTCTTTGTATTGGGTGTCCACTATTTTAATAAAGGTTTCAACCGCTGCATTGTCACCTGAAGGGTTGAATGTACTTTTTATATTAAGATCAAACTGTTCTGTGTCAAAAGGTACTGTTTTATCCTGTGTATTAGTGACAAGTGGAGTAATGTCTCTATTGGGATTGTTGAAAAAAGTTCTTAATCTCAATCCCCTAAAGAAACGTGTCAGATCCAGCATTAAGGAGAAAGTGTCTGCTTCCTCAGTTGGACAAAAATATAGTCCTTTGTTTAATACTGCAATTTCATTCTGGCTTAGGATTTTAGAAGAGAGGTTAATTACATTTACCTCTGTCGTGTCAGTTTTACTTGCGAGCGTGTCCCCACTCCTCCCACGTTTCCTGCCTCGTCTGATCCGCTTCCTCATTCCCTGATGTCGTGTAGGCGCTCCCCTAAAAAAGAAGAAAAGGAGGTGGAAGAAGAGGTTGTGGGGGCTGAAGCTGTGGTCGGCATCCCCCTGTGTTTTCGTTGTCGATTGGTATCCTGATCCTGAGCTATCGGAACTAGTGGCAGCGCCACTATCTGTGTCCCTCTGCATTCTCTGGCGTGATCCTGCCCCCCTAGGCCCGTAATTGGCTCTTCGGTGTTGGCAGTTCCAACGATACACGTTACCCATACTGTAATCATGCTCGTCACACTTGAACTTACGTCATTTGCGCTCCTCTAATTCCTGCTTGAAGACATCCACTGTCTGCTGCACCTTATTAAGCACCCGGATATACTCCTCTTCGTCGTAGAGGGCACGTAGTTAACGTTTGTGATCCTCAATACTGGCTGTTAGAGTCTGCAACTCACGGTTAGAAAAATCAATATTTAAGATTATTACATCCATAGAACGTTTGTTTAATATTTGCTGGTAAAGGGTGCAAAACTCTGTGTTATCAGAAAAGAAGGTGGTTTGGAGGGGGACAGCATACCTCTAGGAATACGTTTGGTTCAATAATATTCCGCCAGTGCTGCAGAGTGTATTTGTAGATTCACCTGTCTTTTAATTACTCTCTCCAAATCTCGTTTCTTTGAATCTCTGTCAGGTGCTGTCAGGAACTCTCTCGGACCCACTGTCAGAGTGACTATCAGTGCTGCTTCTTGCTCTGAATATGCAAATACACCTGTCTCACAGGCCATAGTTTCAAAGATAGGTATAGGCTTCCAATAAAGTGTAAATCTTCTGAAAAAATTGGTGGTGCTGTGATCCCTGAGGGTACTGTATGTATTGGAGAAAATGAAATTGGCACTTCACCTTTAAGAATTCTCAATATGTCAAAGTAAAAGTTAATAAAGACTGGTACAACACTTCACGAGGCCACCCTCTATGCCTCAAGTTACATAGAAATACAAACACAAAGTGGCACATGGTATAAAGGCTATACCTTTTATTAGAGCAACGTTTCGGGTAATTTTTGATGGGTAATTTGCTGCATTTGTTTTTAATCAGGCAACCTAATACACACATAATCAACATAGGGTTAATGTTTAAAAAGTGTTTTTTTCTTTCTTCTTTGTAAAAAGAGTTGTGATTATGTCACTTCCTGCTAACCCCTCCCATGTGTGATTATTGGTTACCTGTTTCATGTTAGGTCTATAAAGGATGTGTCTTTTGTATTTGTAATTAGCCTGAGAAAGGGGCAGGAGCCCCGAAACGTTGCTCTAATAAAAGGTATAGCCTTTGTGTTTATATTTCTATGTAACTTGAGGCATAGAGGGTGGCCTCATCAAGTGTTGCACCGGTGTTTATGAACTTTTACTTTGACATATTGAGAATTCTCAAAGGTGAAGTGCGGATTTCATTTGCTCCAATATATATATATATATATATATATATATATATATATATATATATATATATATATATATATATATATATATATATATATATATACGATAAAGAAAGGATCCAGGCGTAATCAAAAGTCCATTAAAAAGAATCTTTATTTCATCAAGTTAAAAGATATATAGGCTTGAACCCAGATCTGCCAATGGGTTTAAAAGTAATCACCTAGTCTTACATGTTTCAGCCTCCACGGCCGTAATCATAGACATATATATATAGAAAAAATGACTCATTGTGTAGTTCATTAACAAATCTAGACAGGCCCAGAGGCTTGTTTTCCCACAGAAAACCTCTGAATTACATTGTTTCCAATGCAGCAAAGGATTCTGGGTAAGATATGCAAATTAAGTACACAATGACACACCTTTTTACTTCAGTCTGCTTTTCAGCAGGTTCCCTTTACGCCAAAGTATCGCTGTTCACACAGCTTCTAAACTTAGCTAGGATTAGTGCAGTGATTCATAACCATCCCAGGACAGACTCTGGGCCTGTCTAGATTTTTTAATGAACTACACAATTAGTTATTTTTTCTATATTTTGTGTGTAGTGGAGGATTTTAAACTCACCTTTTATCTCCCCCTAATTTAAAATGTTGTTGTATTCTGCCTCTAGGGTCTTCGGTCATTAAGGGGTTAAAAAAAAAACTAGAATGCCACCATTTCACCACCAAATGCGATCAAATAAAAACATTGTTCACTTTTTCACAAATTTTTTCACAAACTTTAGGTTTCTCACTGAAATTATTTACAAATAGCTTGTGCAATTATGGCATAAATGGTTGTACATTTTTCTCTGGGATCCCCTTTGTTCAGAAATAGCAGACATATATGGCTTTGACGTTGCTTTTTGATAATTAGAAGGCCGCTAAATGCCACTGCGCACCACATATGTATTATGTCCAGCAGTGAAGGGGTTAATTAGGGAGCATGTAGGGAGCTTTTTGGGGTAATTTTAGCTTTAGTGTAGTGTAGTAGACAACCCAAAGTATTGATCTAGGCCCATCTTGGTATATTTCATGCCACTATTTCACCGCCAAATGCGATCAAATGAAAATAAACGTTACATTTTTCCAAATTTTAGGTTTCTCACTGATATCATTTACAAACATTTTGTGCAATTATGGCACAAATGGTTGTAAATGCTTCTCTGGGATCTTCTTTTTTCAGAAATAGCAGACATATATGGCTTTGGCATTGCTTTTTGGTAATTAGAAGGCCGCTAAATGCCGCTGCGCACCACACGTGTATTATGCTCAGCAGTGCAGGGGTTAATTAGGGAACTTGTAGGGTTAATTTTAGCTTTAGTGTAGTGTAGTAGACAACCCCAAGTATTGATCTAGGCCCATTTTGGTATATTTCATGCCACCATTTCACCGCCAAATGCAATCAAATTAAAAAAAATAGTCAACTTTTTTACAAACTTTAGGTTTCTCACTGAAATTATTTACAGCTTGTGCAATTATGGCACAAATGGTTGTAAATGCTTCTCTGGGATCCCCTTTGTTCAGAAATAGCAGACATATATGGCTTTGGCGTTGCTTTTTGGTAGTTAGAAGGCCACTAAATGCAACTGCGCACAACACATGAATTATGCCCAGCAGTGAAGGGGTTAATTAGGTAGCTTGTAGGGAGCTTGCAGGGTTAATTTTAGCTTTACTGTAGAGATCAGCTTCCCACCTGACACATCAGACCCCCTGATCCCTCCCAAAGAGCTCTCTTCCCTCCCCCACCCCACAATTGTCCCCGCCATCTGCCAGTACTAAAATAAAAGGTATCTTTTTTTTTATATATATATATTTTTTAGCATATTTACATATGCTGTTGTGTAGGATCCCCCCTTAGCCCCCAACCTCCCTGGTCCCCCCCCAAAACAGCTTCCTAACCCTCCCCGTCTGCCTTATTGGGGGCCATATTGGGTACTGGCAGCTGCCTGCCAGTACCCAGTTTGCAAATAAAATGGTTTTTTTTTTTTTTTTATTTCATTTTTCTGTAGAGTAGCTTCCCCCCCAAGACCAATCCCCCAACCGCTCCCAGATCACTTAGATTTTCAAGTACTAAATATTTTGCACCCCTTTCTCCCACTTATAAAAACATTTTTTTCTGTAGTGTAGCGGTTCCCACCTGCTCCCTCCCCGTGCATGCGGCCGCCCGCCTCCTCCCGTGCACGCGCGCACGCCCCTGTCGATCCCGCCCCCAATCCCGCCCCCCTCTCTCACAAGGACCGCATCGATGGCCGCCCACCCGCCTCCCACTTCAGCTCCCACCCACCAACGAATGCGGCCATCGATGCCCGGTGCATTAAGGGGTTAAAAAAAAAACTAGAAATTTGACTGTGAAATAATAGCAGTCAGTTTCCTTTACACGTGTGCGTTTCAGGGCTTGCCAGGGCACAGTGTCACACCAGTGCAACTCATATCTGGTGTAACAGTAGTGTACATTAAAAAAAAAATAGAAATTTGACTGTGAAATAATAGCAGTCAGTTTCCTTCACACGTGTGCGTTTCAGGGCCTGCCAGGGCATAGTGTCACACCAGTGCAACTTATATCTGGTGTAACAGCAGTGTACATTTAAAAAAAACAACTCCTTTTTGACTGTGAAATAATAGCAGTTAGTTTCCTTCACACGTGTGCGTTTCAGTGCCTGCCAGGGCACAGTGTCACACCAGTGCAACTCATATCTGGTGTAACAGTAGTGTACATTAAAAAAAAAACTAGAAATTTGACTGTGAAATAATAGCAGTCAGTTTCCTTCACACTTGTGCGTTTCAGGGCCTGCCAGGGCACAGTGTCACACCAGTGCAACTCATATCTGGTGTAACAGTAGTGTACATTAAAAAAAAAACTAGAAATTTGACTGTGAAATAATAGCAGTCAGTTTCCTTCACACGTGTGCGTTTCAGGGCCTGCCAGGGCACAGTGTCACCCCAGTGCAACTCATATCTGGTGTAACAGTAGTGTACATTTAAAAAAAACAACACTTTTTTGACTGTGAAATAATAGCAGTCAGTTTCCTTCACACTTGTGCGTTTCAGGGCCTGCCAGGGCACAGTGTCACACCAGTGCAACTAATATCTGGTGTAACAGTAGTGTACATTTTAAAAAAAATACAATTTTGACTGTAATAGATTGAATAGCAGTTAGTTGTCTGCAAGCGTGTGTGTCAGGCCTACAGCGTCTACTCTGCCAACTTCTGCCAGTGCACAGTGCCTTTCATATCTGTTGTCACAGTAGCTTGCACGCATAGTACCACTAATCGAAAAAAAAATGACAGGCAGAGGCAGGCCAACCCGCAGAGGCCGTCGTGGTCGTGGTGCTGTGATTCCCTTTGGCCCAAGAATAATGCCCAGTGTTCAGAGGCCACGTACCCTGAACTCGAAAAGTTCTGAGGACATAGTTGACTGGCTAACACAGGACACCCAATCTTCTACAGCTTCCGCTCGGAACCTTGACGCACCATCCTCCTCCAGCTTAACTTCGGGCACCTCTCGCCCGCCTGCCGCCACCACCAACACTAGCACCACAGCCCCTTCACTTGATCTGTCAGAGGAGTTATTTACACATCAGTTGGAAGAAATGAGTGATGCGCAACCATTATTGCCAGAGGATGTAGATAACAGGGATATGTCTCAGTCAGGCAGCATTACACA
>NC_069504.1:430792267-430853980 GCF_027579735.1 Bombina bombina | reverse complement strand
AACTTAGAATCAAGCCTGTTTACAAACCTTTGACTCCTCCTTGGAGTCTCAATTTAGTTCTTTCAGTTCTTCAGGGGGTTCCGTTTGAACCCTTACATTCCGTTGATATTAAGTTATTATCTTGGAAAGTTTTGTTTTTGGTTGCGATTTCTTCTGCTAGAAGAGTCTCAGAATTATCTGCTCTGCAGTGTTCTCCTCCTTATCTGGTGTTCCATGCAGATAAGGTGGTTTTACGTGCTAAACCTGGTTTTCTTCCAAAAGTTGTTTCTAACAAAAACATTAACCAGGAGATTATCGTACCTTCTCTGTGTCCAAAACCAGTTTCAAAGAAGGAACGTTTGTTGCACAATTTGGATGTTGTTCGCGCTCTGAAATTCTATTTAGATGCTACAAAGGATTTTAGACAAACATCTTCCTTGTTTGTTGTTTATTCAGGTAAAAGGAGAGGTCAAAGAGCAACTTCTACCTCTCTCTCCTTTTGGATTAAAAGCATCATCAGATTGGCTTACGAGACTGCCGGACGGCAGCCTCCCGAAAGAATCACAGCTCATTCCACTAGGGCTGTGGCTTCCACATGGGCCTTCAAGAACGAGGCTTCTGTTGATCAGATATGTAGGGCAGCGACTTGGTCTTCACTGCACACTTTTACCAAATTTTACAAGTTTGATACTTTTGCTTCTTCTGAGGCTATTTTTGGGAGAAAGGTTTTGCAAGCCGTGGTGCCTTCCATTTAGGTGACCTGATTTGCTCCCTCCCTTCATCCGTGTCCTAAAGCTTTGGTATTGGTTCCCACAAGTAAGGATGACGCCGTGGACCGGACACACCTATGTTGGAGAAAACAGAATTTATGTTTACCTGATAAATTTCTTTCTCCAACGGTGTGTCCGGTCCACGGCCCGCCCTGGTTTTTTTTTAATCAGGTCTGATATTTTATTTTCTTTAACTACAGTCACCACGGTACCATATGGTTTCTCCTATGCAAATATTCCTCCTTAACGTCGGTCGAATGACTGGGGTAGGCGGAGCCTAGGAGGGATCATGTGACCAGCTTTGCTGGGCTCTTTGCCATTTCCTGTTGGGGAAGAGAATATCCCACAAGTAAGGATGACGCCGTGGACCGGACACACCGTTGGAGAAAGAAATTTATCAGGTAAACATAAATTCTGTTTTTCGTCCCTTTCGTAGAAACGGACCAGCCCAAAGTGCTACGTCCTCTAAGCAAGAGGGTAATACTTCTCAAGCCAAGCCAGCTTGGAGACCAATGCAAGGCTGGAACAAGGGAAAGCAGGCCAAGAAACCTGCCACTGCTACCAAGACAGCATGAAATGTTGGCCCCCGATCCGGGACCGGATCTGGTGGGGGGCAGACTCTCTCTCTTCGCTCAGGCTTTCACTCCAGCTGACTGCTTGGAGATTGAACGCTTGATCTTATCGAAGCGAGGATTCTCAGATTCTGTTATCGATACTCTTGTTCAGGCCAGAAAGCCTGTAACTAGAAAGATTTACCACAAAATTTGGAAAAAATATATCTGTTGGTGTGAATCTAAAGGATTCCCTTGGGACAAGGTTAAGATTCCTAGGATTCTATCCTTCCTTCAAGAAGGATTGGAAAAAGGATTATCTGCAAGTTCCCTGAAGGGACAGATTTCTGCCTTGTCTGTGTTACTTCACAAAAAGCTGGCCGCTGTGCCAGATGTTCAAGCCTTTGTTCAGGCTCTGGTTAGAATTAAGCCTGTTTACAAACCTTTGACTCCTCCTTGGAGTCTCAATTTAGTTCTTTCAGTTCTTCAGGGGGTTCCGTTTGAACCCTTGCATTCCGTTGATATTAAGTTATTATCTTGGAAAGTTTTGTTTTTAGTTGCAATTTCTTCTGCTAGAAGAGTTTCAGAATTATCTGCTCTGCAGTGTTCTCCTCCTTATCTGGTGTTCCATGCAGATAAGGTGGTTTTACGTACTAAACCTGGTTTTCTTCCAAAAGTTGTTTCTAACAAAAACATTAACCAGGAGATTATCGTACCTTCTCTGTGTCCGAAACCAGTTTCAAAGAAGGAACGTTTGTTGCACAATTTGGATGTTGTTCGCGCTCTAAAATTCTATTTAGATGCTACAAAGGATTTTAGACAAACATCTTCCTTGTTTGTTGTTTATTCCGGTAAAAGGAGAGGTCAAAAAGCAACTTCTACCTCTCTCTCTTTTTGGATTAAAAGCATCATCAGATTGGCTTACGAGACTGCCGGACGGCAGCCTCCCGAAAGAATCACAGCTCATTCCACTAGGGCTGTGGCTTCCACATGGGCCTTCAAGAACGAGGCTTCTGTTGATCAGATATGTAGGGCAGCGACTTGGTCTTCACTGCACACTTTTACCAAATTTTACAAGTTTGATACTTTTGCTTCTTCTGAGGCTATTTTTGGGAGAAAGGTTTTGCAAGCCGTGGTGCCTTCCATTTAGGTGACCTGATTTGCTCCCTCCCTTCATCCGTGTCCTAAAGCTTTGGTATTGGTTCCCACAAGTAAGGATGACGCCGTGGACCGGACACACCTATGTTGGAGAAAACAGAATTTATGTTTACCTGATAAATTACTTTCTCCAACGGTGTGTCCGGTCCACGGCCCGCCCTGGTTTTTTTAATCAGGTCTGATAATTTATTTTCTTTAACTACAGTCACCACGGTACCATATGGTTTCTCCTATGCAAATATTCCTCCTTAACGTCGGTCGAATGACTGGGGTAGGCGGAGCCTAGGAGGGATCATGTGACCAGCTTTGCTGGGCTCTTTGCCATTTCCTGTTGGGGAAGAGAATATCCCACAAGTAAGGATGACGCCGTGGACCGGACACACCGTTGGAGAAAGTAATTTATCAGGTAAACATAAATTCTGTTTTGCATAGTTGTGCAAAGTTAGTAAGGCTGTAAGATACTACTGTAAAAATTTGTTAAGTTTACTGCTTTTTTACACTGTTTTGCAGAACTTGTGCAGCTTTGATTACAGTGTTTTCCAAGCTTGCTTGTTACATTACTAGCCTGTTTAACATGTCTGATACCAAGGAAAATCCTTGTTCAATATGTTTGGATGCCATTGTGGAACCCCCTCTTAGAATGTGTCCCAAATGTACCTATATGTCTATAAATTATAAAGAACATATATTAGCACTTAAAAATAGAGCAATAGATGATTCTCAGTCAGAAGTAAATGAGGGTTCGCCATCTAGCTCTCCCCAAGTGTCACAACCAGTAAGGCCCGCACAAGTGACGCCAAGTACCTCTAGTCCGTCACATTCATTTACTTTACAAGACATGGTCACAGTTATGAATACAACCCTCACTGAGGTTTTATCCAAACTGCCTGGTTTACAAGGAAAGCGGGACAGCTCTGGGTTAAGGAAAAATGCTGAGCCATCTCACGCTTTAGTAGCCGTTTCTGATATGCCCTCTCAATGCTCTGAAGGGGCGAGGGATTTGTTATCTGAGGGAGAAATTTCTGATTCAGGAAAGACGCTTCCTCAGACAGATTCTGATTTGACGGCCTTTAAATTTAATCTTGAACACCTCCGCTTATTGCTTAAGGAGGTATTAGCAACTCTAGATGACTGTGACCCTATAGTGGTCCCAGAGAAATTGTGTAAAATGGATAGATACTTAGAGGTTCCTGTTTACACTGATGTTTTTACAGTCCCTAAGAGGATTGTCAATATTATTGCTAAGGAGTGGGATAGACCAGGTATTCCGTTCACTCCCCCTCCTGTTTTTAAGAAAATGTTTCCCATATCTGATACCATAAGGGACTCATGGCAGACAGTTCCTAAGGTGGAGGGAGCTATTTCTTCTCTGTCTAAGCGTACAAATATACCTATCGAGGACAGTTGTGCTTTCAAAGATCCTATGGATAAAAAATTAGAGGGTCTCCTGAAGAAAATTTTTGTTCATCAAGGTTTGTCTCTCCAACCTATTGCGTGTATTTTTCCTGTAACGACTGCAGCTGCTTTCTGGTTTGAGGCTCTAGAAGAGGCTCTTCAAATGGAGACTCCATTAGAGGAAATTATGGACAGAATTAAGGCACTTAAGTTGGCTAATTCTTTTATTACAGATGCCGCTTTTCAACTGGCTAAATTAGCGGCAAATAATTCAGGTTTTGCCATTTTAGCACGCAGGGCGTTATGGCTTTAGTCCTGGTCTGCTGATGTGTCATCTAAATCTAAACTTTTGAACATTCCTTTCAAAGGTAAGACCATATTCGGGCCTGAACTGAAGGAATGAGGGCCAAACAAAATATTTTTCGTTCCTTTCGGAACTTTAAGAGTGGTCCCGCTTCTGCTTCCTCTGCTACAAAGCAAGAGGGGAATTTTGCCCAATCCAAGTCATTCTGGAGACCTAACCAGGCTTGGAACAAGGGTAAACAGGCCAAGAAGCCTGCAGCTGCCTCTAAGACAGCATGAAGGGGTAGCCCCCGATCCGGGACCGGATCTAGTAGGGGGCAGACTCTCTCTCTTCGCTCAGGCTTGGGCGAGAGATGTTCAGGATCCCTGGGCTTTAGAAATTGTGTCCCAGGGATATCTTCTGGAATTCAAGGGCTCCCTTCCAAGGGGGAGATTTCACATTTCTCAAAAAAAGAGAGGCGTTCTTACGCTGTGTAGAAGACCTACATACCATGGGGGTGATTCGACAAGTCCCAAAGGAGGAACAGGGGCTAGGGTTTTATTCAAACCTGTTTGTGGTTCCCAAGAAAGAGGGAACTTTCAGACCAATCTTGGATCTCAAAATTCTAAACAAGTTCCTCAAAGTTTCATCATTCAAGATTGAAATTATTCAGACTATTCTACCTCTGATCCAGGAGGGTCAATATATGACTACCGTGGACTTAAAGGATGCGTATCTACACATCCCTATTCACAGAGATCATCATCAATTCCTCAGATTCGCCTTTCTAAACAGGCATTACCAGTTTGTGGCCCTTCCTTTCGGGTTGGCCACGGCTTCCAGAATTTTCACAAAAGTGCTAGGGTCCCTTTTGGCGGTTCTACGACAACGGGGCATTGTAGTGGCGCCTTATCTAGACGACATCTTAATTCAGGCGTCGACTTTCCAGCTAGCCAAGTCTCACACAGACATTGTGTTGGTTTTTCTGACATCTCACGGGTGGAAGGTGAACATAAAAAAGAGTTCTCTCTTCCCTCTTACAAGAGTTTCCTTCCTAGGGACTCTGATAGACTCGGTAGAAACGAAAATATTTCTGACGGAGGTCAGAAAGTTAAAACTCTTATCCACTTGCCGAGCTCTTCATTCCATTCCTCGACCATCAGTGGCTCAGTGTATGGAGGTAATCGGACTCATGGTAGTGGCAATGGACATAGTTCCTTTTGCCCGTCTACACCTCAGACCACTGCAACTATGCATGCTCAAACAGTGGAATGGGGATTATGCAGACTTATCTCCTCAACTGCATCTGGACCAGGAGACCAGAGATTCTCTTCTCTGGTGGTTGTCTCAGGACCACCTGTCTCAGGGAATGTGTTTCCGCAGGCCAGAGTGGCTCATTGTAACGACAGATGCCAGCCTGCTAGGCTGGGGTGCAGTCTGGAACTCCCTGAAAGCACAGGGCTTTTGGTCTCGGGAGGAAGCTCTCCTCCCGATAAACATTTTAGAACTGAGAGCGATTTTCAATGCGTTTCAGGGGTGGCCTCAGCTTGCTGCGGCCAAATTTATCAGGTTTCAGTCGGACAACATCACGACTGTAGCTTATATCAATCATCAGGGAGGAACAAGGAGTTCTCTAGCGATGATGGAGGTAACCAAAATAATCCGGTGGGCAGAGGATCACTCTTGCCATCTCTCAGCAAACCACATCCCAGGAGTAGAGAACTGGGAGGCGGATTTTCTAAGTAGTCAGACTCTTCATCCGGGGGAGTGGGAACTCCATCCGGAGGTATTCGCCCAGCTTATTCAGCTATGGGGCACACCAGAATTGGATCTGATGGCGTCTCGTCGGAAAGCCAAACTTCCTTGTTACGGGTCCAGGTCCCGGGATCACAAGGCGGTACTGATAGATGCTTTAGCAGTGCCTTGGTCCTTCAATCTGGCTTATGTATTTCCACCGTTTCCTCTCCTCTCACGTCTGGTTGCCAGAATCAAGCAGGAGAGAGCTTCGGTAATTCTGATAGCTCCTGCGTGGCCACGCAGGACTTGGTATGCAGACCTAGTGGACATGTCCTCGGTTCCACCGTGGACTCTGCCAATGAGGCTGGACCTTCAAATTCAAGGGCCGTTCATGCATCCAAATCTAATTTCTCTGCGTCTGACTGCTTGGAGATTGAACGCATGATTTTATCAAAGCGTGGTTTCTTTGAATCGGTCATTGATACCCTGATTCAGGCTAGAAAGCCTGTCACCAGGAAGATTTATCATAAGATTTGGCGCAAATATCTTTATTGATGTGAATCCAAAGGTTACTCGTGGAGTAAGATTAGGATTCCTAGAATATTATCTTTTCTCCAAGATGGTTTGGAGAAGGGATTATCTGCTAGTTCTCTTAAAGGTAAAATATCTGCTTTGTCTATTCTACTTCACAAACGTCTGGTAGATGTCCCAGACGTTAAAGCATTTAGTCAGGCTTTGGTCAGAATCAAGCCTGTATTTAAACCTGTTGCTCCGCCATGGAGCCTAAACTTAGTTCTTAAAGTTCTTCAAGGGGTTCCGTTTGAACCTATGCATTCCATAGATATTAAGCTTCTATCTTGGAAAGTTTTGTTTTTAGTAGATATCTCTTCGGCTCGAAGAGTTTCTGAGCTATCTGCTTTACAATGTGATTCCCCTTACCTTGTTTTCCATGCAGATAAGGTGGTTTTACGTACCAAACCTGGGTTTCTTCCTAAGGTTGTTTCTAATAAGAATATCAATCAAGAGATTGTGGTTCCTTCTTTGTGTCCTAATCCTTCATCTAAGAAGGAACGTCTGTTACACAATCTTGATGTGGTTCGTGCTGTAAAATTCTACTTACAAGCAACTAAAGTTTTTCGTCAAACATCTTCTTTGTTTGTTGTTTATTCTGGTAAACGGAGAGGTCAAAGGGCTACGGCTACCTCTCTTTCTTTTTGGCTGAAAAGCATCATCCGTTTGGCCTATGAGACTGCTGGACGGCAGCCCCCTGAAAGGATTACTGCTCATTCTATTAGAGCTGTGGCTTCCACATGGGCTTTTAAAAATGAGGCTTCTGTTGAACAGATTTGTAAGGCGGCGACTTGGTCTTCGCTTCATACTTTTTCCAAGTTTTACAAATTCGATACTTTTGCTTCTTCGGAGGCTATTTTTGGGAGAAAGGTTCTACAAGCAGTTTTGCCTTCCGTTTAAGGTCCCTGTCTTGTCCCTCCCTTCATCCGTGTCCTAAAGCTTTGGTATTGGTATCCCACAAGTAAGGATGAATCCGTGGACTCGATACATCTTACAAGAGAAAACATAATTTATGCTTACCTGATAAATTTATTTCTCTTGTGATGTATCGAGTCCACGGTCCGTCCTGTTTTTTAAGACAGGCATATATATTTTTATTTTTAAACTTTCAGTCACCACTGCACCCTATGGTTTCTCCTTTTTCTTCCTAGCCTTCGGATCGAATGACTGGGGGGGTGGAGCTACGGGGGGAGCTATATAGGCAGCTCTGCTGTGGGTGCTCTCTTTGCCACTTCCTGTTGGGAAGGAGAATATCCCACAAGTAAGGATGAATCCGTGATCTCGATACATCACAAGAGAAATAAATTTATCAGGTAAGCATAAATTATGTTTCTCCAACATAGGTGTGTCCGGTCCACGGCGTCATCCTTACTTGTGGGATATTCTCTTCCCCAACAGGAAATGGCAAAGAGCCCAGCAAAGCTGGTCACATGATCCCTCCTAGGCTCCGCCTACCCCAGTCATTCTCTTTGCCGTTGTACAGGCAACATCTCCACGGAGATGGCTTAGAGTTTTTTAGTGTTTAACTGTAGTTTTTATTATTCAATCAAGAGTTTGTTATTTTGAAATAGTGCTGGTATGTACTATTTACTCAGAAACAGAAAAGAGATGAAGATTTCTGTTTGTATGAGGAAAATGATTTTAGCAACCGTCACTAAAATCCATGGCTGTTCCACACAGGACTGTTGAGAGCAATTAACTTCAGTTGGGGAAACAGTGAGCAGTCTCTTGCTGCTTGAGGTATGACACATTCTAACAAGACGATGTAATGCTGGAAGCTGTCATTTTCCCTCTGGGATCCGGTAAGCCATGTTTATTACGATTGTAAATAAGGGCTTCAAAAAGGGCTTATTAAGACTGTAGACTTTTTTTGGGCTAAATCGATTGATTATTAACACATATTTAGCCTTGAGGAATCATTTTATCTGGGTATTTTGATATAATAATATCGGCAGGCACTGTTTTAGACACCTTATTCTTTAGGGGCTTTCCCAAAGCATAGGCAGAGCCTCATTTTCGCGCCGGTGTTGCGCACTTGTTTTTGAGAGGCATGGCATGCAGTCGCATGTGAGAGGAGCTCTGATACTTAGAAAAGACTTTCTGAAGGCGTCATTTGGTATCGTATTCCCCTTGGGGCTTGGTTGGGTCTCAGCAAAGCAGATACCAGGGACTGTAAAGGGGTTAAAGTTCAAAACGGCTCCGGTTCCGTTATTTTAAGGGTTAAAGCTTCCAAATTTGGTGTGCAATACTTTTAAGGCTTTAAGACACTGTGGTGAAAATTTGGTAAATTTTGAACAATTCCTTCATGTTTTTTCGCATTTGCAGTAATAAAGTGTGTTCAGTTTAAAATTTAAAGTGACAGTAACGGTTTTATTTTAAAACGTTTTTTGTACTTGTTATCAAGTTTATGCCTGTTTAACATGTCTGAACTACCAGATAGACTGTGTTCTGAATGTGGGGAAGCCAGAATTCCTATTCATTTAAATAAATGTGATTTATGTGACAATGACAATGATGCCCAAGATGATTCCTCAAGTGAGGGGAGTAAGCATGGTACTGCATCATTCCCTCCTTCGTCTACACGAGTCTTGCCCACTCAGGAGGCCCCTAGTACATCTAGCGCGCCAATACTCCTTACTATGCAACAATTAACGGCTGTAATGGATAATTCTGTCAAAAACATTTTAGCCAAAATGAACACTTATCAGCGTAAGCGCGACTGCTCTGTTTTAGATACTGAAGAGCATGACGACGCTGATATTAATATTTCTGAAGGGCCCCTAACTCAGTCTGATGGGGCCAGGGAGGTTTTGTCTGAGGGAGAAATTACTGATTCAGGGAACATTTCTCAACAAGCTGAACCTGATGTGATTGCATTTAAATTTAAGTTGGAACATCTCCGCATTCTGCTTAAGGAGGTATTATCCACTCTGGATGATTGTGACAAGTTGGTCATCCCAGAGAAACTATGTAAAATGGACAAGTTCCTAGAGGTGCCGGGGCTCCCAGAAGCTTTTCCTATTCCCAAGCGGGTGGCGGACATTGTTAATAAAGAATGGGAAAGGCCCGGTATTCCTTTCGTCCCTCCCCCCATATTTAAAAAATTGTTTCCTATGGTCGACCCCAGAAAGGACTTATGGCAGACAGTCCCCAAGGTCGAGGGAGCGGTTTCCACTTTAAACAAACGCACCACTATACCCATAGAGGATAGTTGTGCTTTCAAAGATCCTATGGATAAAAAATTAGAAGGTTTGCTTAAAAAGATGTTTGTTCAGCAGGGTTACCTTCTACAACCAATTTCATGCATTGTCCCTGTCGCTACAGCCGCATGTTTCTGGTTCGATGAGCTGATAAAGGCGGTCGACAGTGATTCTCCTCCTTATGAGGAGATTATGGACAGAATCAATGCTCTCAAATTGGCTAATTCTTTCACCCTAGACGCCACTTTGCAATTGGCTAGGTTAGCGGCTAAGAATTCTGGGTTTGCTATTGTGGCGCGCAGAGCGCTTTGGTTGAAATCTTGGTCGGCTGATGCGTCTTCCAAGAACAAGCTACTTAACATTCCTTTCAAGGGGAAAACGCTGTTTGGCCCTGACTTGAAAGAGATTATCTCGGATATCACTGGGGGTAAGGGCCACGCCCTTCCTCAGGATCGGCCTTTCAAGGCAAAAAATAAACCTAATTTTCGTCCCTTTCGTAGAAACGGACCAGCCCAAAGTGCTACGTCCTCTAAGCAAGAGGGTAATACTTCTCAAGCCAAGCCAGCTTGGAGACCAATGCAAGGCTGGAACAAGGGAAAGCAGGCCAAGAAACCTGCCACTGCTACCAAGACAGCATGAAATGTTGGCCCCCGATCCGGGACCGGATCTGGTGGGGGGCAGACTCTCTCTCTTCGCTCAGGCTTGGGCAAGAGATGTTCTGGATCCTTGGGCGCTAGAAATAGTCTCCCAAGGTTATCTTCTGGAATTCAAGGGACTTCCCCCAAGGGGGAGGTTCCACAGGTCTCAGTTGTCTTCAGACCACATAAAAAGACAGGCATTCTTACATTGTGTAGAAGACCTGTTAAAAATGGGAGTGATTCATCCCGTTCCATTAAGAGAACAAGGGATGGGGTTCTACTCCAATCTGTTTATAGTTCCCAAAAAAGAGGGAACGTTCAGACCAATCTTAGATCTCAAGATCTTAAACAAGTTTCTCAAGGTTCCATCGTTCAAGATGGAAACCATTCGAACTATTCTTCCTTCCATCCAGGAAGGTCAATTCATGACCACGGTGGATTTAAAGGATGCGTATCTACATATTCCTATCCACAAGGAACATCATCGGTTCCTGAGGTTCGCATTCCTGGACAAACATTACCAGTTCGTGGCGCTTCCTTTCGGATTAGCCACTGCTCCAAGGATTTTCACAAAGGTACTAGGGTCCCTTCTAGCTGTGCTAAGACCAAGGGGCATTGCTGTAGTACCTTACTTGGACGACATTCTGATTCAAGCATCGTCCCTTCCTCAAGTAAAGGCTCACACGGACATTGTCCTGGCCTTTCTCAGATCTCACGGATGGAAAGTGAACGTGGAAAAGAGTTCTCTATCTCCGTCAACAAGGGTTCCCTTCTTGGGAACAATAATAGACTCCTTAGAAATGAGGATTTTTCTGACAGAGGCCAGAAAAACAAAACTTCTAGACTCTTGTCGGATACTCCATTCCGTTCCTCTTCCTTCCGTAGCTCAGTGCATGGAAGTGATCGGGTTGATGGTAGCGGCAATGGATATAGTTCCTTTTGCACGCATTCATCTAAGACCATTACAACTGTGCATGCTCAGTCAGTGGAATGGGGACTATACAGACTTGTCTCCGAAGATACAAGTAAATCAGAGGACCAGAGACTCACTCCGTTGGTGGCTGTCCCTGGACAACCTGTCACGAGGGATGACATTCCGCAGACCAGAGTGGGTCATTGTCACTACCGACGCCAGTCTGATGGGCTGGGGCGCGGTCTGGGGATCCCTGAAAGCTCAGGGTCTTTGGTCTCGGAAAGAATCTCTTCTACCGATAAATATTCTGGAACTGAGAGCGATATTCAATGCTCTCAAGGCTTGGCCTCAGCTTGCGAGGGCCAAGTTCATACGGTTTCAATCAGACAACATGACAACTGTTGCGTACATCAACCATCAGGGGGGAACAAGGAGTTCCCTGGCGATGGAAGAAGTGACCAAAATCATTCTATGGGCGGAGTCTCACTCCTGCCACCTGTCTGCTATCCACATCCCAGGAGTGGAAAATTGGGAAGCGGATTTTCTGAGTCGTCAGACATTGCATCCGGGGGAGTGGGAACTCCATCCGGAAATCTTTGCCCAAGTCACTCAGCTGTGGGGCATTCCAGACATGGATCTGATGGCCTCTCGTCAGAACTTCAAAGTTCCTTGCTACGGGTCCAGATCCAGGGATCCCAAGGCGGCTCTAGTGAATGCACTAGTAGCACCTTGGACCTTCAAACTAGCTTATGTGTTCCCGCCGTTTCCTCTCATCCCCAGGCTGGTAGCCAGGATCAATCAGGAGAGGGCGTCGGTGATCTTGATAGCTCCTGCGTGGCCACGCAGGACTTGGTACGCAGATCTGGTGAATATGTCATCGGCTCCTCCTTGGAAGCTACCTTTGAGACGAGACTTTCTTGTTCAGGGTCCGTTCGAACATCCGAATCTGGTTTCACTCCAGCTGACTGCTTGGAGATTGAACGCTTGATCTTATCGAAGCGAGGATTCTCAGATTCTGTTATCGATACTCTTGTTCAGGCCAGAAAGCCTGTAACTAGAAAGATTTACCACAAAATTTGGAAAAAATATATCTGTTGGTGTGAATCTAAAGGATTCCCTTGGGACAAGGTTAAGATTCCTAGGATTCTATCCTTCCTTCAAGAAGGATTGGAAAAAGGATTATCTGCAAGTTCCCTGAAGGGACAGATTTCTGCCTTGTCTGTGTTACTTCACAAAAAGCTGGCCGCTGTGCCAGATGTTCAAGCCTTTGTTCAGGCTCTGGTTAGAATTAAGCCTGTTTACAAACCTTTGACTCCTCCTTGGAGTCTCAATTTAGTTCTTTCAGTTCTTCAGGGGGTTCCGTTTGAACCCTTGCATTCCGTTGATATTAAGTTATTATCTTGGAAAGTTTTGTTTTTAGTTGCAATTTCTTCTGCTAGAAGAGTTTCAGAATTATCTGCTCTGCAGTGTTCTCCTCCTTATCTGGTGTTCCATGCAGATAAGGTGGTTTTACGTACTAAACCTGGTTTTCTTCCAAAAGTTGTTTCTAACAAAAACATTAACCAGGAGATTATCGTACCTTCTCTGTGTCCGAAACCAGTTTCATAGAAGGAACGTTTGTTGCACAATTTGGATGTTGTTCGCGCTCTAAAATTCTATTTAGATGCTACAAAGGATTTTAGACAAACATCTTCCTTGTTTGTTGTTTATTCTGGTAAAAGGAGAGGTCAAAAAGCAACTTCTACCTCTCTCTCTTTTTGGATTAAAAGCATCATCAGATTGGCTTACGAGACTGCCGGACGGCAGCCTCCCGAAAGAATCACAGCTCATTCCACTAGGGCTGTGGCTTCCACATGGGCCTTCAAGAACGAGGCTTCTGTTGATCAGATATGTAGGGCAGCGACTTGGTCTTCACTGCACACTTTTACCAAATTTTACAAGTTTGATACTTTTGCTTCTTCTGAGGCTATTTTTGGGAGAAAGGTTTTGCAAGCCGTGGTGCCTTCCATTTAGGTGACCTGATTTGCTCCCTCCCTTCATCCGTGTCCTAAAGCTTTGGTATTGGTTCCCACAAGTAAGGATGACGCCGTGGACCGGACACACCGATGTTGGAGAAAACAGAATTTATGTTTACCTGATAAATTACTTTCTCCAACGGTGTGTCCGGTCCACGGCCCGCCCTGGTTTTTTTAATCAGGTCTGATAATTTATTTTCTTTAACTACAGTCACCACGGTACCATATGGTTTCTCCTATGCAAATATTCCTCCTTAACGTCGGTCGAATGACTGGGGTAGGCGGAGCCTAAGAGGGATCATGTGACCAGCTTTGCTGGGCTCTTTGCCATTTCCTGTTGGGGAAGAGAATATCCCACAAGTAAGGATGACGCCGTGGACCGGACACACCGTTGGAGAAAGTAATTTATCAGGTAAACATAAATTCTGTTTTTTCACATATATCAGTCCTAAGGTGCAAAACTTCACACTTCCTTTACTAGCCCTCCCCTCTCCACAGGGTTCATCATAAATGTATTTCTACATTAGATACAAACCTCTGTTTTCCAGAAACCACCATACATGTAATTAGTTTTTTGCATGAAAAATTGTACATTAAAGCATTTCCTTTATTTTTTTGGTATCCTTTGTTGAAAAACATACATGGGTAGGCTCAGGGGAGGCAATGCACTACTGAGAGCTAGCTGCTTTTTGATTTCTACACATATAAGCCTCTTGTTCACCCAACACATTCAACTAGCTCCCAGTCGTGTGTTGCTGCCCCTTTAGCGAAGTATACAAAGAGAATAAATCATATGTGATAATAGAAGTAAATTGTAAAGTTGTTTAAAATCATATGCTCTGTCTGATTCATGAAAAAAATTGTTGTTTTTTTTGTGTCCCTTTAGGGGCGATTGGTTACTGATTGATAAGCAGATCTCATACTGATAATTTTATAAAGTTCTAAAGTTTGTTTTCTCTTGTTAAGTGTATCCAGTCCACGGATCATCCATTACTTGTGGGATATTCTCCTTCCCAACAGGAAGTTGCAAGAGGATCACCCACAGCAGAGCTGCTATATAGCTCCTCCCCTCACTGCCATATCCAGTCATTCTCTTGCAACTCTCAACAAAGATGGACGTAGTAAGAGGAGAGTGGTGTATTATAGTTAGTTTTTTAACTTCAGTCAAAAGTTTGTTATTTTTAATTGGTACCGGAGTGTACTGTTTCATCTCAGGCAGCATTAGAAGAAGAATCTGCCTGTGATTTCTATGATCTTAGCAGAAGTAACTAAGATCCACTGCCGTTCTCACATATTCTGAGGAGTGAGGTAACTTCAGAGGGGGAATGGCGTGCAGGTTTTCCTGCAATAAGGTATGTGCAGTTAACATTTCTAGGGATGGAATTTGCTAGAAAAATGCTGCTGATACCGGATTAATGTAAGTTAAGCCTTAAATGCAGTGATAGCGACTGGTATCAGGCTTATTAACAGAGATACATACTCTTATAAAACTGTAATATAAAACGTTTGCTGGCATGTTAATCATTTTTATATATGTTTGGTGACAAAACTTATTGAGGCCTAGTTTTTTTTTTTCCACATGGCTGGCTTGATTTTTGCCTAGAAACAGTTTCCTGAGGCTTTCCATTGTTGTAATATGAGTAGGAGGGGCCTTTTTTAGTGCTTTTCTGTGCAGCTAAAAATACTGCAACAATGTAGCGTGAAGCACCGCACTCACTGCACAGCCAGGAACAGGTTCACCAAACCCAGCATCGATACAAAGAAATCAAATTGTTCCAGCTGGTGCAAAAATGACTTTTATTTGTGCAAAACAGGGATCAATAAGCAACGTTTCAGGCCCAAACTTGGCCCTTTCTCAAGCTTGACAATAAATTAGTGAACAAACATTTAAATAGCCATACTGGCGCCAAATATTGTGATTGAAAGTGATACAATGTTGCCCTCTAGTGGCGAGCAATAATATAACATATATAAAAAATGTATTTTAAAGTGCATTTTGATGGCCTGTGATACTGCCACCTAGTGAATCATCATGTTATCTAGAAAACATATAGATTTCATATCATATGTGAAAATTCATATATCTAAGAATAATAAATGTTTTAAACATTTCATTAATATATAAATGACATAAATTTCTACATTAATACAAGTTTAAAAATGCATCATAAATTTATCATAATTGAATTAATCATTGTTTCCAATAATCAAAATATTTCAAATTTAAAAACATATATATGTGTCTGGCTCTAGATGGATAAATTATTTTTATAAGTTAACTCAGTTTTGTAATATTTTAACTCACAATCCATCAAGAGACAGATACACCAACATATCTGGTCAATATTAGATATTCAACTGGGACATTCATTTGCAGATTTCCAGAAACATCAAATCTCATGTTAATATCTACATATATTTGCACATTTATCAATACATGAGTTTAACAGTACAACCTTATAAAAAGATTTTCCATTCTATTTCATCAAATTACCAAAAGGCAGTCCAATTGCTAAAAATACTGACAGAGACATTCAGCTTCCCTCTGCATGATACAGGACATCTCTGAAGGGCTCAAAAGGCTTCACAGTCGTGTTTGAGGAGGGTAACAACCACAGTAGACTGTGGCAGTTGTTGTGACTGTGTTTAAAAAAACGTTTTTGTCATTTATTATTCTGTTTTTGTTATTAAGGGGTTAATCATCCATTTGCAAGTGGGTGCAATGCTCTGCTGACTTGTTACATACACTGTAAACATTTTGTCAGTGTAACTGCCTTTTCTCCAACATAGGTGTGTCCGGTCCACGGCGTCATCCTTACTTGTGGGATATTCTCTTCCCCAACAGGAAATGGCAAAGAGCCCAGCAAAGCTGGTCACATGATCCCTCCTAGGCTCCGCCTACCCCAGTCATTCTCTTTGCCGTTGTACAGGCAACATCTCCACGGAGATGGCTTAGAGTTTTTTAGTGTTTAACTGTAGTTTTTATTATTCAATCAAGAGTTTGTTATTTTGAAATAGTGCTGGTATGTACTATTTACTCAGAAACAGAAAAGAGATGAAGATTTCTGTTTGTATGAGGAAAATGATTTTAGCAACCGTCACTAAAATCCATGGCTGTTCCACACAGGACTGTTGAGAGCAATTAACTTCAGTTGGGGGAACAGTGAGCAGTCTCTTGCTGCTTGAGGTATGACACATTCTAACAAGACGATGTAATGCTGGAAGCTGTCATTTTCCCTATGGGATCCGGTAAGCCATGTTTATTACGATCGTAAATAAGGGCTTCACAAGGGCTTATTAAGACTGTAGACTTTTTCTGGGCTAAATCGATTCATTATTAACACATATTTAGCCTTGAGGAATCATTTTATTTGGGTATTTTGATATAATAATATCGGCAGGCACTGTTTTAGACACCTTATTCTTTAGGGGCTTTCCCAAAGCATAGGCAGAGCCTCATTTTCGCGCCGGTGTTGCGCACTTGTTTTTGAGAGGCATGGCATGCAGTCGCATGTGAGAGGAGCTCTGATACTTAGAAAAGACTTTCTGAAGGCGTCATTTGGTATCGTATTCCCCTTTGGGCTTGGTTGGGTCTCAGCAAAGCAGATACCAGGGACTGTAAAGGGGTTAAAGTTCAAAACGGCTCCGGTTCCGTTATTTTAAGGGTTAAAGCTTCCAAATTTGGTGTGCAATACTTTTAAGGCTTTAAGACACTGTGGTGAAAATTTGGTGAATTTTGAACAATTCCTTCATGTTTTTTCGCAATTGCAGTAATAAAGTGTGTTCAGTTTAAAATTTAAAGTGACAGTAACGGTTTTATTTTAAAACGTTTTTTGTACTTTGTTATCAAGTTTATGCCTGTTTAACATGTCTGAACTACCAGATAGACTGTGTTCTGAATGTGGGGAAGCCAGAATTCCTATTCATTTAAATAAATGTGATTTATGTGACAATGACAATGATGCCCAAGATGATTCCTCAAGTGAGGGGAGTAAGCATGGTACTGCATCATTCCCTCCTTCGTCTACACGAGTCTTGCCCACTCAGGAGGCCCCTAGTACATCTAGCGCGCCAATACTCCTTACTATGCAACAATTAACGGCTGTAATGGATAATTCTGTCAAAAACATTTTAGCCAAAATGAACACTTATCAGCGTAAGCGCGACTGCTCTGTTTTAGATACTGAAGAGCATGACGACGCTGATAATAATGTTTCTGAAGGGCCCCTAACCCAGTCTGATGGGGCCAGGGAGGTTTTGTCTGAGGGAGAAATTACTGATTCAGGGAACATTTCTCAACATGCTGAACCTGATGTGATTACATTTAAATTTAAGTTGGAACATCTCCGCATTCTGCTTAAGGAGGTATTATCCACTCTGGATGATTGTGACAAGTTGGTCATCCCAGAGAAACTATGTAAAATGGACAAGTTCCTAGAGGTGCCGGGGCTCCCAGAAGCTTTTCCTATACCCAAGCGGGTGGCGGACATTGTTAATAAAGAATGGGAAAGGCCCGGTATTCCTTTCGTCCCTCCCCCCATATTTAAAAAATTGTTTCCTATGGTCGACCCCAGAAAGGACTTATGGCAGACAGTCCCCAAGGTCGAGGGAGCGGTTTCCACTTTAAACAAACGCACCACTATACCCATAGAGGATAGTTGTGCTTTCAAAGATCCTATGGATAAAAAATTAGAAGGTTTGCTTAAAAAGATGTTTGTTCAGCAGGGTTACCTTCTACAACCAATTTCATGCGTTGTCCCTGTCGCTACAGCCGCATGTTTCTGGTTCGATGAGCTGATAAAGGCGGTCGATAGTGATTCTCCTCCTTATGAGGAGATTATGGACAGAATCAATGCTCTCAAATTGGCTAATTCTTTTACCCTAGACGCCACTTTGCAATTGGCTAGGTTAGCGGCTAAGAATTCTGGGTTTGCTATTGTGGCGCGCAGAGCGCTTTGGTTGAAATCGTGGTCGGCTGATGCGTCTTCCAAGAACAAGCTACTTAACATTCCTTTCAAGGGGAAAACGCTGTTTGGCCCTGACTTGAAAGAGATTATCTCTGATATCACTGGGGGTAAGGGCCACGCCCTTCCTCAGGATCGGCCTTTCAAGGCAAAAAATAAACCTAATTTTCGTCCCTTTCGTAGAAACGGACCAGCCCAAAGTGCTACGTCCTCTAAGCAAGAGGGTAATACTTCTCAAGCCAAGCCAGCTTGGAGACCAATGCAAGGCTGGAACAAGGGAAAGCAGGCCAAGAAACCTGCCACTGCTACCAAGACAGCATGAAATGTTGGCCCCCGATCCGGGACCGGATCTGGTGGGGGGCAGACTCTCTCTCTTCGCTCAGGCTTGGGCAAGAGATGTTCTGGATCCTTGGGCGCTAGAAATAGTCTCCCAAGGTTATCTTCTGGAATTCAAGGGGCTTCCCCCAAGGGGGAGGTTCCACAGGTCTCAGTTGTCTTCAGACCACATAAAAAGACAGGCATTCTTACATTGTGTAGAAGACCTGTTAAAAATGGGAGTGATTCATCCTGTTCCATTAAGAGAACAAGGGATGGGGTTCTACTCCAATCTGTTCATAGTTCCCAAAAAAGAGGGAACGTTCAGACCAATCTTAGATCTCAAGATCTTAAACAAGTTTCTCAAGGTTCCATCGTTCAAGATGGAAACCATTCGAACTATTCTTCCTTCCATCCAGGAAGGTCAATTCATGACCACGGTGGATTTAAAGGATGCGTATCTACATATTCCTATCCACAAGGAACATCATCGGTTCCATAAGGTTCGCATTCCTGGACAAGCATTACCAGTTCGTGGCGCTTCCTTTCGGATTAGCCACTGCTCCAAGGATTTTCACAAAGGTACTAGGGTCCCTTCTAGCTGTGCTAAGACCAAGGGGCATTGCTGTAGTACCTTATTTGGACGACATTCTGATTCAAGCGTCGTCCCTTCCTCAAGCAAAGGCTCACACGGACATAGTCCTGGCCTTTCTCAGATCTCACGGATGGAAAGTGAACGTGGAAAAGAGTTCTCTATCTCCGTCAACAAGGGTTCCCTTCTTGGGAACAATAATAGACTCCTTAGAAATGAGGATATTTCTGACAGAGGCCAGAAAAACAAAGCTTCTAGACTCTTGTCGGATACTTCATTCCGTTCCTCTTCCTTCCATAGCTCAGTGCATGGAAGTGATCGGGTTGATGGTAGCGGCAATGGACATAGTTCCTTTTGCGCGCATTCATCTAAGACCATTACAACTGTGCATGCTCAGTCAGTGGAATGGGGATTATACAGACTTGTCTCCGAAGATACAAGTAAATCAGAGGACCAGAGACTCACTCCGTTGGTGGCTGTCCCTGGACAACCTGTCACAAGGGATGACATTCCGCAGACCAGAGTGGGTCATTGTCACGACCGACGCCAGTCTGATGGGCTGGGGCGCGGTCTGGGGATCCCTGAAAGCTCAGGGTCTTTGGTCTCGGGAAGAATCTCTTCTACCGATAAATATTCTGGAACTGAGAGCGATATTCAATGCTCTCAAGGCTTGGCCTCAGCTAGCGAGGGCCAAGTTCATACGGTTTCAATCAGACAACATGACAACTGTTGCGTACATCAACCATCAGGGGGGAACAAGGAGTTCCCTAGCGATGGAAGAAGTGACCAAAATCATTCTATGGGCGGAGTCTCACTCCTGCCACCTGTCCGCTATCCACATCCCAGGAGTGGAAAATTGGGAAGCGGATTTTCTGAGTCGTCAGACATTGCATCCGGGGGAGTGGGAACTCCATCCGGAAATCTTTGCCCAAGTCACTCAGCTGTGGGGCATTCCAGACATGGATCTGATGGCCTCTCGTCAGAACTTCAAAGTTCCTTGCTACGGGTCCAGATCCAGGGATCCCAAGGCGGCTCTAGTGGATGCACTAGTAGCACCTTGGACCTTCAAACTAGCTTATGTGTTCCCGCCGTTTCCTCTCATCCCCAGGCTGGTAGCCAGGATCAATCAGGAGAGGGCGTCGGTGATCTTGATAGCTCCTGCGTGGCCACGCAGGACTTGGTATGCAGATCTGGTGAATATGTCATCGGCTCCACCTTGGAAGCTACCTTTGAGACGAGACCTTCTTGTTCAGGGTCCGTTCGAACATCCGAACCTGGTTTCACTCCAGCTGACTGCTTGGAGATTGAACGCTTGATCTTATCGAAGCGAGGGTTCTCAGATTCTGTTATCGATACTCTTGTTCAGGCCAGAAAGCCTGTAACTAGAAAGATTTACCACAAAATTTGGAAAAAATATATCTGTTGGTGTGAATCTAAAGGATTCCCTTGGGACAAGGTTAAGATTCCTAAGATTCTATCCTTCCTTCAAGAAGGATTGGAAAAAGGATTATCTGCAAGTTCCCTGAAGGGACAGATTTCTGCCTTGTCTGTGTTACTTCTCAAAAAGCTGGCAGCTGTGCCAGATGTTCAAGCCTTTGTTCAGGCTCTGGTTAGAATTAAGCCTGTTTACAAACCTTTGACTCCTCCTTGGAGTCTCAATTTAGTTCTTTCAGTTCTTCAGGGGGTTCCGTTTGAACCCTTACATTCCGTTGATATTAAGTTATTATCTTGGAAAGTTTTGTTTTTAGTTGCAATTTCTTCTGCTAGAAGAGTTTCAGAATTATCTGCTCTGCAGTGTTCTCCTCCTTATCTGGTGTTCCATGCAGATAAGGTGGTTTTACGTACTAAACCTGGTTTTCTTCCAAAAGTTGTTTCTAACAAAAACATTAACCAGGAGATTATCGTACCTTCTCTGTGTCCGAAACCAGTTTCAAAGAAGGAACGTTTGTTGCACAATTTGGATGTTGTTCGCGCTCTAAAATTCTATTTAGAAGCTACAAAGGATTTTAGACAAACATCTTCCTTGTTTGTTGTTTATTCCGGTAAAAGGAGAGGTCAAAAAGCAACTTCTACCTCTCTCTCTTTTTGGATTAAAAGCATCATCAGATTGGCTTACGAGACTGCCGGACGGCAGCCTCCCGAAAGAATCACAGCTCATTCCACTAGGGCTGTGGCTTCCACATGGGCCTTCAAGAACGAGGCTTCTGTTGATCAGATATGTAGGGCAGCGACTTGGTCTTCACTGCACACTTTTACCAAATTTTACAAGTTTGATACTTTTGCTTCTTCTGAGGCTATTTTTGGGAGAAAGGTTTTGCAAACCGTGGTGCCTTCCATTTAGGTGACCTGATTTGCTCCCTCCCTTCATCCGTGTCCTAAAGCTTTGGTATTGGTTCCCACAAGTAAGGATGACGCCGTGGACCGGACACACCTATGTTGGAGAAAACAGAATTTATGTTTACCTGATAAATTACTTTCTCCAACGGTGTGTCCGGTCCACGGCCCGCCCTGGTTTTTTTAATCAGGTCTGATAATTTATTTTCTTTAACTACAGTCACCACGGTACCATATGGTTTCTCCTATGCAAATATTCCTCCTTAACGTCGGTCGAATGACTGGGGTAGGCGGAGCCTAGGAGGGATCATGTGACCAGCTTTGCTGGGCTCTTTGCCATTTCCTGTTGGGGAAGAGAATATCCCACAAGTAAGGATGACGCCGTGGACCGGACACACCGTTGGAGAAAGTAATTTATCAGGTAAACATAAATTCTGTTTTTTCACTGTTATTTCAAATTTTGTCAAAATTTGTTTCTCTTAAAGGCACAGTAACATTTTTTATATTGCTTGTTAACTTGTTTAAAGTGTTTTCCAAGCTTGCTAGTCTCATTGCTAGTCTGTACAAACATGTCTGAAACAGAGGATACTTGTTCATTATGTTTAAAAGCCATGGTGGAGCCCCATAGGAGAATGTGTACTAAATGTATTGATTTCACCTTAAACAGTAAAGATCAGTCTTTATCTATAAAAGAATTGTCACCAGAGGGGTCTGTCGAGGGGGAAGTTATGCCGACTAACTCTCCCCACGTGTCGGACCCTTCGCCTCCCGCTCAAGGGACGCACGCTAATATGGCGCCAAGTACATCAGGGACGCCCATAGCGATTACTTTGCAGGACATGGCTGCAATCATGAATAATACCCTGTCAGAGGTATTATCCAGATTGCCTGAATTGAGAGGCAAGCGCGATAGCTCTGGGGAGACCTGATTCAGAGATTTCTAATTTTAAATTTAAGCTTGAGAACCTCTGTGTATTGCTTGGGGAGCTATTAGCTGCTCTGAATGACTGTGACACAATTGCAGTGCCAGAGAAATTGTGTAGGCTGGATAAATACTATGCAGTGCCGGTGAGTACTGATGTTTTTCCAATACCTAAAAGGCTTACAGAAATTATTAGTAAGGAGTGGGATAGGCCCGGTGTGCCCTTTTCCCCACCTCCTATATTTAGAAAAATGTTTCCAATAGATGCCACTACACGGAACTTATGGCAAACTGTCCCTAAGGTGGAGGGAGCAGTTTCTACTTTAGCAAAGCGTACCACTATCCCGGTTGAGGACAGTTGTGCTTTTTCAGATCCAATGGATAAAAAATTAGAGGGTTACCTTAAGAAAATGGTTATTCAACAAGGTTTTATTTTACAGCCCCTTGCATGCATTGCGCCTGTCACTGCTGCGGCGGCATTCTGGTTTGAGGCCCTGGAAGAGGCCATCCATACAGCTCCATTGACTGAAATTGTTGACAAGCTTAGAACTCTTAAGCTAGCTAACTCATTTGTTTCTGATGCCATTGTTCATTTGACTAAACTAACGGCTAAGAATTCCGGATTCGCCATCCAGGCGCGTAGGGCGCTATGGCTCAAATCCTGGTCAGCTGATGTGACTTCAAAGTCTAAATTACTCAACATTCCTTTCAAGTGGCAGACCTTATTCGGGCCTGGTTTGAAAGAAATTATTGCTGACATTACTGGAGGTAAGGGTCATACCCTTCCTCAGGACAGGGCCAAATCAAAGGCCAAACAGTCTAATTTTCGTGCCTATTGAAATTTCAAGGCAGGTGCAGCATCAACTTCCTCTGCTTGAAAACAAGAGGGAACTTTTGCTCAATCCAAGCAGCCCTGGAAACCTAACCAGTCCTGGAACAAGGGCAAGCAGGCCAGAAAGCCTGCTGCTGCCTCTAAGACAGCATGAAGGAGCTGCCCCCTATCCGACAACGGATCTAGTAGGGGGCAGACTCTTTCTCTTCGCCCAGGCGTGGGCAAGAGATGTTCAGGATCCCTGGGCGTTGGAGATCATATCTCAGGGATATCTTCTGGACTTCAAAGCTTCTCCTCCACAAGGGAGATTTCACCTTTCAAGATTATCTGCAAACCAGATAAAGAAAGAGGCATTCCTAAGCTGCGTACAAGATCTCCTTGTAATGGGAGTGATCCATCCAGTTCCGCGGACGGAACAAGGACAGGGGTTTTATTCAAATCTGTTTGTGGTTCCCAAAAAAGAGGGAACCTTCAGACTAATTTTGGATTTAAAGATCCTAAACAAATTCCTCAGAGTTCCGTCATTCAAGATGGAAACTATTCAAACCATTTCTCCAACATAGGTGTGTCCGGTCCACGGCGTCATCCTTACTTGTGGGATATTCTCTTCCCCAACAGGAAATGGCAAAGAGCCCAGCAAAGCTGGTCACATGATCCCTCCTAGGCTCCGCCTACCCCAGTCATTCTCTTTGCCGTTGTACAGGCAACATCTCCACGGAGATGGCTTAGAGTTTTTTAGTGTTTAACTGTAGTTTTTATTATTCAATCAAGAGTTTGTTATTTTAAAATAGTGCTGGTATGTACTATTTACTCAGAAACAGAAAAGAGATGAAGATTTCTGTTTGTATGAGGAAAATGATTTTAGCACCGTAACTAAAATCCATGGCTGTTCCACACAGGACTGTTGAGAGCAATTAACTTCAGTTGGGGGAACAGTGTGCAGTCTCTTACTGCTTGAGGTATGACACATTCTAACAAGACGATGTAATGCTGGAAGCTGTCATTTTCCCTATGGGATCCGGTAAGCCATGTTTATTAAGATAGTAAATAAGGGCTTCACAAGGGCTTATTAAGACTGTAGACTTTTTCTGGGCTAAATCGATTCATTATTAACACATATTTAGCCTTGAGGAATCATTTATTCTGGGTATTTTGATATGATTATATCGGCAGGCACTGTTTTAGACACCTTATTCTTTAGGGGCTTTCCCTAATCATAGTCAGAGCCTCATTTTCGCGCCGGTATGGCGCACTTGTTTTTGAGGACAGCATGGCATGCAGCTGCATGTGTGTGGAGCTCTGATACATAGAAAAGTCTTTCTGAAGGCATCATTTGGTATCGTATTCCCCTTTGGGCTTGGTTGGGTCTCAGCAAAGCAGATTCCAGGGACTGTAAAGGGGTTAAATATAAAAACGGCTCCGGTTCCGTTATTTTAAGGGTTAAAGCTTCCAAATTTGGTGTGCAATACTTTTAAGGCTTTAAGACACTGTGGTGAAATTTTGGTGAATTTTGAACAATTCCTTCATACTTTTTCGCAATTGCAGTAATAAAGTGTGTTTAGTTTAAAATTTAAAGTGACAGTAACGGTTTTATTTTAAAACGTTTTTTGTGCTTTGTTATCAAGTTTATGCCTGTTTAACATGTCTGAACTACCAGATAGATTGTGTTCTGACTGTGGGGAAACCAAGGTTCCTTCTCATTTAACTATATGTATTTTATGTCATAAAAAAAAAAAAATTTAGTAAAAATGATGCCCAAGATGATTCCTCAAGTGAGGGGAGTAAGCATGGTATTGCATCATCCCCTCCTTCGTCTACACCAGTCTTGCCCATACAGGAGGCCCCTAGTACATCTAGTGCGCCAATACTCCTTACTATGCAACATTTAACGGCTGTAATGGATAATTCTATCAAGAACATTTTAGCCAATATGCCCACTTATCAGCGAAAGCGCGACTGCTCTGTTTTAGAAAATTCTGTAGAGCATGAGAACGCTGATGATATGGTTTCTGAAGGGCCCCTACACCAGTCTGAGGGGGCCAGGGAGGTTTTGTCTGAGGGAGAAATTTCAGATTCAGGAAACATTTCTCAACAAGCTGAACCTGATGTGATTACTTTTAAATTTAAGTTGGAACATCTCCGCGCTCTGCTTAAGGAGGTGTTATCCAATTTGGATGATTGTGATTATCTGGTCATTCCAGAACCACTATGTAAAATGGAAAAGTTCTTAGAGGCCCCGGGGCCCCCCGAAGCTTTTCCTATATCCAAGCGGGTGGCGTACATTGTTAGTAAAGAATGGGACAGGCCCGGTATACCTTTAGTACCTCCCCCCATATTTATAAAATTGTTTTCCTATAGTCGACCCCAGAAAGGACTGATGGCAGACAGTCCCCAAGGTCGAGGGGGCGGTTTCTACTCTACACAAGCGCGCCACTATACCCATAGAAGATAGTTGTGCTTTCCAAGATCCTATGGATAAAAAATTAGAAGGTCTGCTAAAGATGTTTGTTCAGCAAGGTTCCCTTCTACAACCAATTGCATGCATTGTCCCTGTCACTGCAGCCGCGTGTTTCTAGTTTGATGAGCTAGGAAAGGCGATTATTAGTAATTCTTCTTCTTATGAGGAGATTATGGACAGAATTCGTGCTCTTAAATTGGCTAATTCTTTCACCCTAGACGCCACCTTGCAATTGGCTAGGTTAGCGGCGAAAAAATTCTGGGTTTGCTATTGTGGCGCAGAGCGCTTTGGTTAAAATCTTGGGCAGCGGATGCGTCTTCCAAGAACAAATTGCTTGACATTCCTTTCAAGGGGAAAACACTCTTTGGCCCTGACTTGAAAGAGATTATCTCTGATATCACTGGGGGCAAGGGCCACGCCCTTCCTCAGGATAGGTCTTTTCAAGACCAAAAATAAACCTAAGTTTCGTCCCTTTCGCAGAAACGGATCAGCCCCAAGGGCTACGTCCTCTAAGCAGGAAGGTAATACTTCTCAAGCCAATCCAGCCTGGAGACCTATGCAAGGCTGGAACAAAGGAAAGCAGGCCAGGAAACCTGCCACTGCTACCAAGACAGCATGAAATGCGGGCCCCCGATCCGGGACCGGATCTGGTGGGGGGCAGACTCTCTCTCTTCGCTCAGGCTTGGGCAAGAGATGTTCTGGATCCTTGGGCGCTAGAAATAGTCTCCCAAGGTTATTCTCTGGAGTTCAAGGGGCTTCCTCCAAGGGGGAGGTTCCACAGGTCTCAGTTGTCTTCAGACCACATAAGAAGACAGGCATTCTTACATTGGGTAGAAGACCTGCTAAAAATGGGAGTGATTCATCCTGTTCCATTAGGAGAACAAGGGATGGGGTTCTACTCCAATCTGTTCATAGTTCCCAAAAAAGAGGGAACGTTCAGACCAATCTTAGATCTCAAGATCTTGAACAAGTTTCTCAAGGTTCCATCGTTCAAGATGGAAACCATTCGAACACTTCTTCCTTCCATCCAGGAAGGTCAATTCATGACCAAGGTGGATTTCAAGGATGCGTATCTACATATTCCTATCCACAAGGAACATCATCGGTTCCTAAGGTTTGCATTCCTGGACAAACATTTCCAGTTTGTGGCATTTTCTTTCGGATTAGCCACTGCTCCTAGGATTTTCTCATAGGTACTAGGGTCCCTTCTGGCGGTGCTAAGACCAAGGGGCATTGCTGTAGTACCTTACTTGGACGACATTCTGATTCGAGCGTCGTCCCTTCCTCAAGTAAAGGCTCACACGGACATTGTCCTGGCCTTTCTCAGATCTCACGGATGGAAAGTGAACGTGGAAAAGAGTTCTCTATCTCCGTCAACGAGGGTTCCCTTCTTGGGAACTATAATAGACTCCTTAGAAATGAGGATTTTTCTGACAGAAGCCAGAAAAACAAAACTTCTAGACTCTTGTCGGATACTTCATTCCGTTCCTCTTCCTTCCATAGCGCAGTGCATGGAAGTGATAGGTTTGATGGTAGCGGCAATGGACATAGTTCCTTTTGTGCGCATTCATCTAAGACCATTACAACTGTTCATGCTCAGTCAGTGGAATGGGGACTATTCAGACTTGTCTCCGAAGATACAAGTAAATCAGAGGACCAGAGACTCATTCCGTTGGTGGCTGTCCCTGGACAACCTGTCACAAGGGATGACCTTCCGCAGACCAGAGTGGGTCATTGTCACGACCGACGCCAGTCTGATGGGCTGGGGCGCGGTCTGGGGATCCCTGAAAGCTCAGGGTCTTTGGTCTCGGGTAGAATCTCTTCTACCGATAAATATTCTGGAACTGAGAGCGATATTCAATGCTCTCAAAGCTTGGCCTCAGCTAGCGAGGGCCAAGTTCATACATCAACCATCAGGGGGGAACAAGGAGTTCCCTAGCGATGGAAGAAGTGACCAAAATCATTCTATGGGCGGAGTCTCACTCCTGCCACCTGTCTGCTATCCACATCCCAGGAGTGGAAAATTGGGAAGCGGATTTTCTGAGTCGTCAGACATTGCATCCGGGGGAGTGGGAACTCCATCCGGAAATCTTTGCCCAAGTCACTCAACCGTGGGGCATTCCAGACATGGATCTGATGGCCTCTCGTCAGAACTTCAGAGTTCCTTACTACGGGTACAGATCCAGGGATCCCAAGGCGGCTCTAGTGGATGCACTAGTAGCACCTTGGACCTTCAAACTAGCTTATGTGTTCCCGCCGTTTTCCTCTCATCCCCAGGCTGGTAGCCAGGATCAATCAGGAGAGGGCGTCGGTGATTTTGATAGCTCCTGCGTGGCCACGCAGGACTTGGTATGCAGATCTGGTGAATATGTCATCGGCTCCACCATGGAAGCTACCTTTGAGAGACCTTCTTGTTCTAGGTCCGTTCGACCCACTCCAGCTGACTGCTTGGAGATTGAACGCTTGATCTTATCAAAGCGAGGGTTCTCAGATTCTGTTATTAATACTCTTGTTCAGGCCTGAAAGCCTGTAACCAGAAAAATTACCACATAATTTGGTATATCTGTTGGTGTGAATCTGCAGGATTCCCTTGGGACAAGGTTAAGATTCCTAAGAGTCTATCCTTCCTTCGAGAAGGATTGGAAAAAGGATTATCTGCAAGTTCCTTGATGGGACAGATTTCTGCCTTGTCTGTGTTACTTCACAAAAAGCTGGCAGCTGTGCCATATGTTCTAGCCTTTGTTCAGGCTCTGGTTAGAATCAAGCCTGTTTACAAAATTTTGACTCCTCCTTGGAGTCTCAACCTAGTTCTTTCAGTTCTTCAGGGGGTTCCGTTTGAACCCTTACATTCCGTTGATATTAAGTTATTATCTTGGAAAGTTTTGTTTTTGGTTGCAATTTCTTCTGCTAGAAGAGTTTCAGAATTATCTGCTCTGCAGTGTTCTTCTCCTTATCTGGTGTTCCATGCAGATAAGGTGGTTTTGCGTACTAAACCTGGTTTTCTTCCAAAAGTTGTTTCTAACAAAAACATTAACCAGAAGATAGTTGTGCCTTCTTTGTGTCCTAATCCAGTTTCAAAGAAGGAACGTTTGTTGCACAACTTGGATGTAGTTCGTGCTCTCAAATTTTACTTAGCAGCTACTAAGGATTTCAGACAAACTTTGTCTTTGTTTGTTGTTTATTCTGGTAAACGGAGAGGTCAAAAAGCAACTTCTACCTCTCTCTCCTTCTGGATTAAAAGCATTATCCGATTGGCTTATGAGACTGCCGGACGGCAGCCTCCTGAAAGAATCACAGCTCACTCCACTAGGGCTGTGGCTTCCACATGGGCCTTCAAGAACGAGGCTTCTGTTGATCAGATATGTAAGGCAGCGACTTGGTCTTCACTGCACACTTTTTCTAAATTTTACAAATTTGATACTTTTGCTTCTTCTGAGGCTATTTTTGGGAGAAAGGTTTTGCAAGCCGTGGTGCCTTCCATTTAGGTGACCTGATTTGCTCCCTCCCTTCATCCGTGTCCTAAAGCTTTGGTATTGGTTCCCACAAGTAAGGATGACGCCGTGGACCGGACACACCTATGTTGGAGAAAACAGAATTTATGTTTACCTGATAAATTACTTTCTCCAACGGTGTGTCCGGTCCACGGCCCGCCCTGGTTTTTTTTAATCAGGTCTGATAATTGATTTTCTTTAACTACAGTCACCACGGTAACATATGGTTTCTCCTATGCAAATATTCCTCCTTAACGTCGGTCGAATGACTGGGGTAGGCGGAGCCTAGGAGGGATCATGTGACCAGCTTTGCTGGGCTCTTTGCCATTTCCTGTTGGGGAAGAGAATATCCCACAAGTAAGGATGACGCCGTGGACCGGACACACCGTTGGAGAAAGTAATTTATCAGGTAAACATAAATTCTGTTTTTACCCATGATCCAAGAGGGTCAGTACATGACCACAGTGGACTTAAAGGATGCCTACCTTCACATTCCGATTCACAAGAATCATTATCAGTTCCTGAGGTTTGCCTTTCTAGACAGGCATTACCAATTTGTAGCTCTTCCATTCGGGTTGGCTACAGCCCCAAGAATTTTTACAAAGGTTCTGGGCTCACTTCTGGCGGTCCTAAGACCGCGAGGCATAGCGGTGGCTCCTTACCTGGACGACATCCTGATACAGGCGTCAAGCTTTCAAATTTCCAAATCTCATACAGAGATAGTTCTGGCATTCCTGAGGTCGCATGGGTGGAAAGTGAACGAAGAAAAGAGTTCTCTATCTCCTCTCACAAGGGTTTCCTTCCTAGGGACTCTAATAGATTCTGTAGAAATGAAAATTTACCTGACGGAGTCCAGGTTATCAAAACTTCTAAATGCTTGCCGTGTTCTTCACTCCATTCCGCACCACACGGTGGCTCAGTGCATGGAAGTAATCGGCTTAATGATAGCGGCGATGGACATAGTGCCATTCGCGCGCCTGCATCTCAGACAGCTGCAATTATTCATTCTCAGTCAGTGGAATGGGGATTACACAGATTTGTCCCCTCTGCTAAATCTGGATCAGGAAACCAGAGATTCTCTTCTCTGGTGGTTATCTCGGGCCCATCTGTCCAAGGGTATGACCTTTCGCAGACCAGATTGGACAATTGTAACAACAGATGCCAGCCTTCTAGGTTGGGGTGCAGTCTGGAACTCCCTGAAGGCTCAGGGTTCATGGACTCAGGAGGAGAAACTCCTCCCAATAAATATTCTGGAGTTAAGAGCAATATTCAATGCTCTTCTGGCTTGGCCTCAGCTAGCAACACTGAGGTTCATCAGATTTCAGTCGGACAACATCACGACTGTGGCTTACATCAACCATCAAGGGGGAACCAGGAGTTCCCTAGCGATGTCAGAAGTCTCCAAGATAATTCGCTGGGAAGAGACTAACTCTTGCCACCTGTCAGCGATCCATATCCCAGGTGTAGAGAACTGGGAGGCGGATTTTCTAAGTCGTCAGACTTTTCATCCGGGGGAATGGGAACTCCATCCGGAGGTGTTTGCTCAATTGGTTCTCCGTTGGGGCAAACCAGAATTGGATCTCATGGTGTCTCGCCAGAACGCCAAGCTTCCTTGTTACGGATCCAGGTCCAGGGACCCAGAAGCGGCACTGATAGATGCTCTAGCAGCGCCTTGGTTCTTCAACCTGGCTTATGTGTTTCCACAGTTTCCTCTGCTCCCTCGTCTGATTGCCAAACAGGAAAGAGCATCAGTGATATTGATAGCGCCTGCGTGGCCACGCAGGACCTGGTATGCAGACCTAGTGGACATGTCATCCTTTCCACCATGGACTCTGCCTCTGAGACAAGACCTTCTAATACAAGGTCCTTTCAATCATCCGAATCTACTTTCTCTGAGACTGACTGCATGGAGATTGAACGCTTGATCCTATCAAAGCGTGGCTTCTCCGAGTCAGTAATTGATACTTTAATACAGGCACGAAAGCCTGTCACCAGGAAAATTTACCACAAGATATGGCGTAAATATCTTCATTGGTGTGAATCCAAGAATTACTCATGGAGTAGGGTTAAGATTCCTAGGATATTGTCCTTCCTCCAAGAGGGTTTGGACAAAGGATTATCAGCTAGTTCTTTAAAGGGACAGATTTCTGCTTTGTCTATTCTTTTACACAAGCGTCTGGCAGAAGTTCCAGACGTTCAGGCATTTTGTCAGGCTTTAGCTAGAATTAAGCCTGTGTTTAAACCTGTTGCTCCTCCATGGAGCTTAAACTTGGTTCTTAAAGTTCTTCAAGGGGTTCCGTTTGAACCCCTTCATTCTATTGATATCAAATTTCTTTCATGGAAAGTTCTTTTTCTGATGGCTATTTCCTCGGCTCGAAGAGTCTCGGAGTTATCTGCCTTACATTGTTATTCTCCTTATCTGATCTTTCATTCAGATAAAGTTGTTCTGCGTACAAAACCTGGGTTTTTACCTAAGGTGGTTTCTAACAAGAATATCAATCAAGAGATTGTTGTTCCATCATTATGTCCTAATCCTTCTTCAAAGAAGGAACGTCTTTTGCATAATCTAGACGTAGTCCGTGCCTTGAAGTTTTACTTACAGGCTACTAAAGATTTTCGCCAAACATCTAACCTGTTTGTTGTTTACTCTGGACAGAGGAGAGGTCAGAAGGCCTCGGCAACCTCTCTTTCTTTTTGGCTTCGGAGTATAATCCGTTTAGCCTATGAGACTGCTGGACAGCAGCCTCCTGAAAGGATTACAGCTCATTCTACTAGAGTTGTGGCTTCCACCTGGGCCTTTAAAAATGAGGCCTCTGTTGAACAGATTTGCAAGGCTGCAACTTGGTCTTCGCTTCATACTTTTTCCAAATTTTCCAAATTTGATACTTTTGCTTCTTCGGAGGCTGTTTTTGGGAGAAAGGTTCTACAGGCAGTGGTTCCTTCCGTTTAAGTTCCTGCCTTGTCCCTCCCATCATCCGTGTACTTTAGCTTTGGTATTGGTATCCCACAAGTAATGGATGATCGGTGGACTGGATACACTTAACAAGAGAAAACATAATTTATGCTTACCTGATAAATTTATTTCTCTTGTAGTGTATCCAGTCCACGGCCCGCCCTGTCCTTTTCATTCAGGTCTAAATTTTAATTAAACTACAGTCACCACTGCACCCTATGGTTTCTCCTTTCTCGGTTTGTTTCGGTCGAATGACTGGATATGGCAGTGAGGGGAGGAGCTATATAGCAGCTCTGCTGTGGGTGATCCTCTTGCAACTTCCTGTTGGGAAGGAGAATATCCCACAAGTAATGGATGATCCGTGGACTGGATACACTACAAGAGAAATAAATTTATCAGGTAAGCATAAATTATGTTTTTTCTCAGTACAAGAACATCTATTTTACAATCAGCAAAATAATAAATAAAGACATGCATACACAGTATATAGTTAAAGGTTGTTATTGCCAATAACTAGTTGTGAAAATGTTCATACATACACATAAATATTGACATATCAGCATATTCATCCAAAAACTTCGAAAAATGGAACTTAAACATTTTCCAGCAGAATGTCTCCGTTGTTTCTGATGGCAAAATATAACTCAAAGCACGTATGCATAATATGTTAAAAACTACTTGTTCCATAAATGAGTGATACAGTTTTGTAAAAAAAAAAAAAAAAAGATGCCCCCACATTTCTGTCTTCCATTATCTTTCTTGCATAATAGAACATATGAATTCTTGGTTTCTTTCCACTACAGAAGTTGCTCATGTAATGCAGCTCTTCCTCATTTTGTCTGACTTGTAAAAAGAGACCTAAGAAATATTAACATTTGGAATATTTCGAAACAGTGACTGCCTTGAACTTCTGCTTATTGCAGTGGATATTTCTTAGTGAAGAGGAAAGTTGTGTATTTTACTGGTGGCACCTTAAAGCTTTATTAAAAGTTATATTACCACAGGGACTTCCTAAATAGTTTTATGTAGAAATTATGTGCCTAAACATCAATCATCTCAAAACTTTTTTCACGCTAAGTTAATCACTGCTGACGCTTATTGTAGACGTTTCATAATGTATCAAATCCGTTTGGATTTATTATTACCACTGATTGGGACCTTTTTTGAGACCCCCAAACAAGCAGATAATATACCTCATAACATTAAGTTAGTCCCAGGTGAGCATATATACACATATCTTGTCTCCACATATGCATGTTTGTATATATTCATACACACACATATAAATACACATGTATGTGTGTATATATATATATATATATATATATATATATATATATATATATATATATATAGAGCTACTCAGCAAAGCTGTTAAGTGTAACTTTCCTTACCCATAATCCCCAGTCATTCTCTTTGCCTGTTTCAATGGAGGTTGTGCGAAGTTGGTGTCTGAAGATTTATTTTTTTTTTAAATCAAAAATTTTTATTAAGGCAATTAGCAAAACAAACAAGAGCCACATATTGACAATAAAACAAGTTATTACAAAATGAACATGGCTAATATCAATAGTAAATCATGTTAGACATATTAAGAACATGCATATCCTACTATATCACCAGTATATTTCGGATATAAATATTGTAAGATTTACCGTGATACCTTATATATTTTTTTTTTTTACATAATAGTACTATAGTACCTCATTAGCAAAACATTCTGCCCGTTAGTATGATATTTTCAACTGTTATATGTAGAATAAAGATTATAAATGAGAGATACATTTTTACCCCGTAGGGTGCAAAATACTAATTAAAGTATAGTAGTAATAATAAAGAGATAAAATACACAATATAGTTAACACCATAAACCATGTTTCTTCACTTAACATATAAGGTTACTCTAGAACCTATTCATATTCATGGCACATAAGAGGAAAATTGGCTTAAATATATGGAAGGTAGCGGATTAATACCGCAATAGAATTCACCATATTGGGTGAACAATAATAAAATAATATAGAGTCGCCCCCTCCCGGAAGTGAATGTATAGATATGAAATAACTAAGTAGATTTTACCACCTTGGAGCACTACATTCAACATTAGTGAAGTGCCTCTTAAAATTGAGGTAGGGAGAGGGGGGGGGGGGGAGATGTGCACATCCAAAAGAGAAGGAAGATCCTTAATTCTAGGTGAGATAACCCAAAAACACTTTGAGCTGCAGGCCAATGACCAGCTAAGATCTGCATTAATGGCTATAAGAGTGGATTATAGCTATGGGAGCGGGGGGGACGGAGTTATAGATTCAATTAGAGTTTACAAACTTTCCAGGCTGTCATCATTAAAGCTGAACTCTATATATACTCTTACGTAGAGACCTGTTCAAATATCCTAGGTTTTTGTGTATAATACGGGTCAGATTACATTCTGGAACAATTATTCTCATAGCAAAGTATCAGGATGTATGTAACATGAAATATGAGGTAGATAATATGAAACATAGTATAAAACGAGATATAAAGGGCTTCTAGAGGGACTCCTCTCCTGGGGAGGTGCCACCTACCGGCGACAAGGGAAAAGGGAGTAGGGGTATGACCCGTAGGCAACAAGTACCGACGGGAAAGGGAGGAGAGGAGTCACTTCTGTATTAGTTACGTATAATGCCAATTCCACTGGTCCGGCCGCAACCAGCAGAACAAGCCTAGATTAGTATACCGAACCCTTCTAAGTAAACATACATTATCCATGTATACTGCTACATCCTGACTCACAATTAGGGTGTCTAAAGCAAACTTACCAACTTAGAATGTTTAGAAAGTATAACCTTGACAAATGTCAATGATATACTAAGAGAAGGTTACCTATCTGGAACAAGCTTATGTTATGGAATAGTAGCCCTATTGAAGTGCATTTAAATGTAATCTTTAAATTAGGCTTATTGGGCATATTATGCTGACTCCCTGCATAGGTTATACATGACTTTAGTAAGCTGCAACTCTGCTAGTTAAAGTATAAGAATGACATATTAGGTATCATTTGCAGTTGTGTAAGCATTAGATAAATATATGATACAACCAGCTATCAACAATACTTATCTTTCCAGCACTAAATATTAAACTTGATAATATAAGGAAGTTTAAGTCAAACATTACATTAAGTGAATACATATATGAGAGAAAAACTTAACAAGAAGAGCTATATAGCTAGATAATATAGGTGAGATGTAGTTACCCAACTTATTGTAACCTGTGGGATAGAACTAACACTAAACAGAACTCAGTTATGGTATAGATTGTCACACCCTAGTTTCCAGCCTGTCAGCCTTCATCAAGGGCACTGCAAATTCCTGAAAATGGAGTAGATATGCTCCCACTGAGAATTAAGTCCAATGTCTCAAAATGTATATGGAATATTAATGCGTATCCTAATTAACAGTTAACCTATCACTCAACTGACACAAAATGGGAGACTAACTCCATCTATAAACGACAATGAACTAACAAATTAACTTGTAGTCTCTACAAAACGTATCAAACTGGAGGCATGTATACATGGTGGAGTTCCTATACATGCAAACTTATAGTGAACAACAAGCAGTGGTAAGCGTCATCCAAAGTCCCGAACATGCACTAAAACTCTGATACCGCAAGTGTAGAGACAAGAGTTCATTAGAGTAGATAGGAATTTTTCTCTACCCTATACCCACTCTGAAGCAAGCGTCTCCAATGGTGTCAGGCTGAGTCTCAGCATGGAGATAGTGAAACTGGGGGAGAGGCTGAAACAATAAGCAACAGAACTTGTATTGTGCTTGTGAAATTGGGTAGTTAAAAATGTCGTCGTACAGTAAGTTCCAATAGGTAAGTGTCCGGAGGCTCACACTGCCTCGTCTCCCATACTTTGCATTGCTCATCAAATGTATCTTACTTGCTAAAGCTCTACCTCCGACATCTGGGGCAATGGTCAAAGCGCTCTCACCACCATCCCAAGCCGACAAGTCAGCTGTCTTCCTCAGTTCTGAAGAATATCCTTCGATTTTGGCGCTGGAGATCGGGATCCCTGATAGAACTGATGCTTTCTGTGGAATCCGGATAACATTCTCTGCCGTATAGGATTGGAGGTTGTCTAAGTGTGTATGGCAAGCGTCATTTTCAATTTCAGACCTTTGCGGTGTAGATGGGAAAAAAATAGTTGATATGTCAGCCATGTGTTGTAGCTTCTTAGCGTAGATTCTGTTAGCCTCTCCGGTAGTACTCCGGTCTGTAGCGAGTGCTTCTTGCAATTGGAGAGCGTAGAAATCTAGCTTTATTTCTAACTGTCGCAACAGGAAAGCAACAGACGCCATCTTGATAAAAGTTCTCTATTACAGTTTGATGTATCTGTAGCGTAGTTGTCTCTGCAGGATAAAGTGTCAGATATTGTTATCGAATCCAGCTCTATTAATTCTTGTCAGCCAGTACACTGCCACAAAGAAAACACACTATTGACTGTCTGTTCCATAGTAGGCATTGTCGCATGGCCGTTCGCCGTCAAAAGTATAAGTTCCCCTTTAAGCTTCTGTTCTTTCAGCCCTTCAATAGCTCAACAATTGCTGTCATTCCGTCTAAGGAGTTGATTCATATAAGTTTAGTGCTGATTTTCAGGATTAACAACTGTTATAAAGGATACCACAGCAGGAGCCACATCTAAACACGTCTTGCTCCATGAACGGCTAGCTCCGCCCCCTGGTGTCTGAAGATTTTAATCCTTTTATGTGTACTTTTCCCTGCAAGCAAGGATTGGGGTCTAGCTGTGTCCACGTCAATCTCTTCAGTAAGAGTAGTGGTGGCTTTTAAGCAGTTAAAAGGTGGCAAGATAGTCCTTGTTTTTATTTTAACACTTTGCTTCCCCTTTGAAATAAGCCAGAGTTGGTTACTCTGTTCTTTATTTTCCTACAGGTCCATGACAGGGAGTAAAGTACCTGCCACACATAAGGAGCAGCATCTGTCCTACAGAATAAGGTAAGTGCCTTTGCCTTCTAGGTACTGGAGGACAGTGCACTTAAGAGGTTAATCCTCATGTAGATCCTTAAAAATGTGGGCAAAGTAATCCTTTCATCTTAAGGATTAATAATGGACAGATGTGTTTGCATTTTTTATGGGATAAAGCAGTCATTGATAAGAGTGTTTATGTGGGACACAGTATGAGAGAGAGAGACAGGGCTAGGGCTTCAGAGGAAAGGGATTTCCTTTATTTTATACACATTGGTCTGTTGTTTATTTTAACTTGTGCCTGAAAGAGGTTAATATGCAACATTTAGTAGACTTCTCCTAACGGTTTATAGATGACCGAGGAATGCAGAGGACCGTTGAAATATCGGCTTTCGGGAGCTGGGTAAAAGGGACAAACGTTCAGCCATTACTGTTAGTGGTTTACTTATGTTCGCGCACTTTGTTTGATGGTGCAGTTATTCAGACTCGCTCATGTGACGCTTCTTACTTCCGGTTTATTGGATTGAAGCTTAGGAAATCTGCGTAGCGGGTCTGTGTCGACTTGCAGGTTTGAAGAGACTGCTTCTAGCTCCCAACTGCTAGTGGGCATTTAATCTGTCCGGTAGGAAGTTAGGCGATATTTCAAAGGAAACTAGAGAGTGATTTTGACTTTACTACTATTTTGGACCTTTTATACAACTTAAAGTATAAACGTTTTTTTATTTTTAATGTCCTTATATTTTTAATTGGCTTGGGGTTTATTCTGTTATCAATGGATCCAGAATTAAAGCAGTCCATGCCTGTGGATAAATGCCTCCAATGTTTAGAGGCTTAGATTGTCTTACCAATGCAGTTTTGTTCCTCCTGCTTAGCAAAAACTTTAAAATTTAAGGACAAATTACTCCCTTCTGAGCCTAATGTTTCTCAGGATGATGCTGTGCGTGACATGCCTCAGCTTTCTCCTCAAACGTCCCAAGCTTTAATGGTTTCTCATACTGTGCCTTCTGTGTCTTCTCATCCACCTGGGGGGGGGGGGGGGTTTACCTGGGAATTTTGCCGCACAGATTTATTCTGCAGTAACTGCGGCTTTGTCAGCTTTCCCTTCATTAGGGAAGCGTAAGAGACCATTTTAAACATGTGCCTGATACTAAGGCTTCTGACTCTAGGAATGCATTAGCCAATCTTTCTCAGATGTCTGACAAGGAGAATACTTCAGTACCTTTTGAAGGTGAGATCGCAGACTCTGACACACTAGCAAATAAATCTACAGAATCTGAAGAGGTCAATTTTAGATTTAAGCTTGAACATCTCCGTTTACTACAGAAGGAGGTTCTAGCTACTTGACTCTGAGCCTTCGGTTGCTGTCAACCCCACAAATTCTTTTAAATTGGATAGAGTTTATGATTCTCCATCTTCTGAGGAGATTTTCCATCTAATACGAGGAGAGTCCACGGCTTCATTCAGTACTTGTGGGATATACAGAACCTGGCCACCAGGAGGAGGCAAAGACACCACAGCCAAAGGCTTAAATACCTTCCCCCACTCACCTCATCCCCCAGTCATTCTTTGCCTTTCGTCACAGGAGGATGGCAGAGAAGTGTCGGAAGATTTTGGAGTAGTCTCTTATGGAGGGTAGTACTTTTCGGAATGGGACTGGAGTTTTAAGTAGTCTATTCATCCTCTCAGTGAGAGCATTGACGAATATTAGGTGTCTGGAGATGCAGGGAGAGTCTTTCTGCGAAACCATCCAGACTCGTATTAACAGCTCCTTAAGAAATCAGTGTTGATGAGTTTCACTGCCTGCTTTCTTCACTCAAGTCCATGTCAGGAGCAATGCTACACACTGTCAAACTTGAAAGGCCGTGTTCCTGTTCTACAGTGTTGATTCTGGAAAGATCGTTTCAATTTATATATCTTTAATGATTACGCAAGAAGACAGGGTCACAGTGTGGCTCCTTTATCTGTATAGAATCAAGGTTTAATATCTCCGGAAGGTGTTTATTGAACAGGGGGGGATGTATACATGTGTTTAATTGTGTTTTTGCTGCGACATGTGTGAGATGTGGCTCTTGCAATGTGGAACAGTCATGATTTTTTTCCTTCCTTGATTACTGTGCAGCCTGTTTAGTTGCCAAGCTTTTTTCCTGGCTGCGGGGGAGGTTCTGCACGGTACTCCATGTGACAGGGTGTGGCCTATTTCTCTTCCTTTTCCTGACTGTCGTTGCAGGAGACGTTTACAAAGTTTCTCTGTGGGCTTGGGTCATAGGAGGTGGTGAGTGTCCTGGCCATTGGACGTATAAAGGTGCCATTTAATCCTTTTCTGTAGTCCTTATTAAAGCGCAAGCTATGGAGGACTCTGATATGTCAGTGGGTACTCCCTTTTTAACTAAATCTAGTGCCTGGGTTTATTGTGAGGAGGTTTCGGTATCTCCACCTGCTCAACTATGTTCCACATGCCTCGACAAAATAGTGATATATGTTCCCGTGAGGTGCGTTCCCTACATTCATCTCTTATTACACATGCAGCTCCCCTATGCACTTCTAATCCTCCTGCGGGAGGGGCCACATTGCCGCCCGATTTTGCTGAGCAGTTGCAAACGGCTGTATCTGCGGTCATTAGTGATTTACCTCACCAAGCGCAAGCGAAAGGTTAAACATAGCTATCCTTCCTAGGGGTCATCACCTTGGATGTATCTGAGACTAGATTATCCGCTGATGCTGAGGATTCCGATACTTCGGAGGCCTCTCTCTCTGGGTCGGGCCTCTCTCTCTGGGTCGGAATCAGCGGCCTCTAGGCCTCCGGCTGTGGAGGAACCAGACTTTAGGTTTAGGATTGAGAACCTACGCTTTTTGTTAAAAGAGGTGTTAGCGACTCTAGAGGTTCCGGAACCAAAGCTACCGGAGGAACATTCTATTCCTAAACTGGATAAAGTTTATGAGGACAGGGTAGTGCCCCAGACTTTCCCGGTTTCCGTAAAGATGGCGAATATTATCAAGAATGAATGGGAGAAACCTGGGTAGTCTTTCTCCCCTTCTTCGTTTAAAAAATTGTTCCCAGTTCCAGATGCTCAGCTAGAATTATGGGGATCTGTCCCTAAGGTGGATGGAGCTATCTCCACGCTCACTAAACGCACCACTATCCCTCTGGAGTATAGTTTGTCGTTTAAGGAACCGATGGATAAGAAATTAGAGACCCTGTTAAGAAAAATGTTTCAGCACACGGGGTTCGTTTTTCAGCCTGCAGTCATGGTTGCTGTAGTGGCAGGAGCCGCTACCTATTGATGCAACTCTCTGTCAGAGATGATTGAGGTGGAGACTCCCCTCTATGAAATTTATGAAAGAATTAAGGCCCTGAGGGTTGCTAATACGTTTATTTGTGATGCTAATATGCAGATTATTCACTTGAATGCCAAGACATCAGGCTTTTCTGTTCTGGCCCAAAGGGCCCTGTGGTTGAAGTTGTGGTCTGCTTACATGGCGTCCAAATCTAGATTGCTTTCCCTTCCATTTAAGGGAAAGATTCTTTTCGGTCCAGGGTCACGGGAGGCAAGGGTGCCTTTCTACCGTAGGATAAGAAGAATAAACCTAAGGGTCCTAATTTTTGTCCCTTTCGTTCGGACAAGTCCCAACGACAGCAACTTGCTGCGAAGCCCGAGCAGCCCAAGGGATCTTGGAAACCCTCTCCGTCTTGGAATAAGGCCAAGCAGAGCAAGAAGCCGAGACAAAATCGGCAAGATGGGGTGGCCCCCGATCCGTCACTGGATCTCGTTGGGGGCAGACTCTCTCTCTGCACGCAGGCTTGGTTGAGAGATGTACAAGGGTTCTGGGAGTTCTTGCCCAGAGTTACAGGATAGGTTTCAAAACTCATCCTCCCAGGGGCAGATTCCTCTTGTCAAATCTCTCGTCAAATCCAGAAAAGAGGAATGCTTTTCTAGAGTGTGTGAGGGATCTCTCCTATCTAGGAGTAATTGTACCGGTACCTCTAGCAGAAAGGGGTCTAGGGTACTATTCAAACTTTTTCGTGGTCTCAAAGAAGGAGGGCATGTTTCGCCCGATTCTAGACCTCATGTGCTTAAACAAGTTTCTGTCTATACAGTACTGCCCCTAGTTCAAGAGGGTCAGTTTATGACTTTGATAGACTTGAAGGATGCTTACCTTCATGTGCCAATCCACAAGGACCACTTCAGGTTCTTAAGGTTTGCCTTTCTTGATCAGCACTTCCAGTTTGTAGCTCTTCCCTTCAGGCTGGCTACTGCTCCAAGAATCTTCACAAAGGTTCTGGGAGCTCTGCTCGCGGTGGCAAGATCCAGAGGGATAGCAGTGGCTCCTTATCTGGACAACATTCTGGTTCAGACTCTGTCCTACCAGCTGGCAGAGGACCATTCGAGAGTTCTTCTCCTTCTTCTGCAATCTCGTGGATGGAAGGTAAACTCAGGAAAGAGTTTTCTGGTTCCCAGTACCAGAGTTGAGTTTCAGGACACGATAATAGACTCCATTGCCATGAAGATTCAATCAGCCAATAGAATGCAAGCTCAATCCTATTGGCTGATTGGATCAGCCAACAGGATTGAACTTCAATCCTATTTCTCCAACATAGGTGTGTCCGGTCCACGGCGTCATCCTTACTTGTGGGATATTCTCTTCCCCAATAGGAAATGGCAAAGAGCCCAGCAAAGCTGGTCACATGATCCCTCCTAGGCTCCGCCTTCCCCAGTCATTCTCTTTGCCGTTGTACAGGCAACATCTCCACGGAGATGGCTTAGAGTTTTTTGGTGTTTAAATGTAGTTTTTATTCTTCAATCAAGAGTTTGTTATTTTAAAATAGTGCTGGTATGTACTATTTACTCAGAAACAGAAAAGAGATGAAGATTTCTGTTTGTAAGAGGAAAATGATTTTAGCAACCGTTACTAAAATCGATGGCTGTTTCCACACAGGACTGTTGAGAGGAATTAACTTCAGTTGGGGGAAACAGTGAGCAGACTTTTGCTGCTTGAGGTATGACACATTTCTAACAAGACTTGGTAATGCTGGAAGCTGTCATTTTCCCTATGGGATCCGGTAAGCCATTTTTATTAAATAAGAATAAAGGGCTTCACAAGGGCTTTAAAGACTGGTAGACATTTTTCTGGGCTAAAACGATTGATATATAAGCATTTTTAATACTTCATAGTTTTGAGGAGTTATTTTATTCTTGGGAATTATGTAAAATAACCGGCAGGCACTGTATTGGACACCTTTTTCACTGGGGGCCTTCTCTAATCATAGGCAGAGCCTCATTTTCGCGCCTCTATTGCGCAGTTGTTTTTGGGAAGCAAGACATGCAGATGCATGTGTGAGGAGCTCAGATACATAGAAAAAGCTTACTGAAGGCGTCATTTGGTATCGTATTCCCCTTTGGGCTTGGTTGGGTCTCAGCAAAGCAGATACCAGGGACTGTATAGGGGTTAAATGTAAAAACGGCTCCGGTTCTTTTAAGAGTTAAAGCTTTCAAATTTGGTGTGCAATACTTTTAAGGCTTTAAGACACTGTGGTGAAATTTTGGTGAATTTTGAACAATTCCTTCATACTTTTTCACATTTTCAGTAATAAAGTGTGTTCAGTTTAAAATTTAAAGTGACAGTAACGGTTTTATTTTAAAACGTTTTTTGTACTTTGTTATCAAGTTGATGCCTGTTTAACATGTCTGAACTATCAGATAGACTATGTTCTGTATGTGGGGAAGCCAAGGTTCCTTCTCATTTAAATAGATGTGATTTATGTGACACAAAATTTAGAGAAAATGATGCCCAAGATGATTCCTCAAGTGAGGGGAGTAAGCATGGTACTGCATCATCCCCTCCTTCGTCTACACCAGTCTTGCCCACACAGGAGGCCCCTAGTACAATACAACTTACTATGCAACAGTTAACGGCTGTAATGGATAATTCTATCAAAAACATTTTAGCCAAAATGCCCACTTATCAGCGAAAGCGCGACTGCTCTGTTTTAGAAAATACTGAAGAGCATGAGGACGCTGATGATATTGGTTCTGAAGTGCCCCTACACCAGTCTGAGGGGGCCAGGGAGGTTTTGTCTGAGAGAGAAATTTCAGATTCAGGGAAAATTTCTCAACAAGCTGAACCTGATGTGATTACATTCAAATTTAAATTGGAACATCTCCGCGCTCTGCTTAAGGAGGTGTTATCTACTCTGGATGATTGTGAGAATTTGGTCATTCCAGAGAAATTATGTAAGATGGATAAGTTCCTAGAGGTCCCGGGGCCCCCCGAAGCTTTTCCTATACCCAAGCGGGTGGCGGACATTGTAAACAAAGAATGGGAAAGGCCCGGCATACCTTTTGTCCCTCCCCCTATATTTAAGAAATTGTTTCCTATGGTCGACCCCAGAAAGGACTTATGGCAGACAGTCCCCAAGGTCGAGGGGGCGGTTTCTACTCTAAACAAACGCACCACTATCCCTATAGAAGATAGTTGTGCTTTCAAAGATCCTATGGATAAAAAATTAGAGGGTTTGCTTAAAAAGATGTTTGTTCAGCAAGGTTACCTTCTACAACCAATTTCATGCATGGTTCCTGTCACTACAGCAGCGTGTTTCTGGTTCGATGAACTAGAAAAGTCGCTCAATAAAGATTCTTCTTATGAGGAGATTATGGACAGAATTCATGCTCTCAAATTGGCTAACTCTTTTACTTTAGACGCCACTTTGCAATTGGCTAGATTAGCGGCGAAAAATTCAGGGTTTGCTATTGTGGCGCGCAGAGCGCTTTGGCTAAAATCTTGGTCAGCGGATGCGTCTTCCAAGAACAAATTGCTTAACATACCTTTCAAGGGGAAAACGCTGTTTGGCCCTGACTTGAAAGAGATTATTTCTGATATCACTGGGGGTAAGGGCCACGCCCTTCCTCAGGATAGGTCTTTCAAGGCTAAAAATAAACCAAATTTTCGTCCCTTTCGCAGAAACGGACCAGCCCCAAGTGCTACATCCTCTAAGCAAGAGGGTAATACTTCTCAAGCCAAGCCAGCCTGGAGGCCAATGCAAGGCTGGAACAAAGGTAAGCAGGCCAAGAAACCTGCCACTGCTACCAAGACAGCATGAGATGTTGGCCCCCGATCCGGGACCGGATCTGGTGGGGGGCAGACTTTCTCTCTTCGCTCAGGCTTGGGCAAGAGATGTTCTGGATCCTTGGGCGCTAGAAATAGTCTCCCAAGGTTATCTTCTGGAATTCAAGGGGCTTCCCCCAAGGGGGAGGTTCCACAGGTCTCAATTGTCTTCAGACCACATAAAAAGACAGGCATTCTTACATTGTGTAGAAGACCTGTTAAAAATGGGAGTGATTCATCCTGTTCCATTAGGAGAACAAGGGATGGGATTCTACTCCAATCTGTTCATAGTTCCCAAAAAAGAGGGAACATTCAGACCAATCTTAGATCTCAAGATCCTAAACAAGTTTCTCAAGGTTCCATCGTTCAAAATGGAAACCATTCGGACAATTCTTCCTTCCATCCAGGAAGGTCAATTCATGACCACGGTGGATTTAAAGGATGCGTATCTACATATTCCTATCCACAAGGAACATCATCGGTTCCTAAGGTTCGCCTTTCTGGACAAGCATTACCAGTTTGTGGCACTTCCATTCGGATTAGCCACTGCTCCAAGAATTTTCACAAAGGTACTAGGGTCCCTTCTAGCGGTGCTACGACCAAGGGGCATTGCAGTAGTACCTTACTTGGACGACATACTGATTCAAGCGTCGTCCCTACCACAAGCAAAGGCTCATACGGACATTGTCCTGGCCTTTCTCAGATCTCACGGGTGGAAAGTGAACGTAGAAAAAAGTTCTCTATCTCCGTCAACAAGAGTTCCCTTCTTGGGAACAATAATAGACTCCTTAGAAATGAGGATTTTTCTGACAGAGGCCAGAAAATCAAAACTTCTAAGCTCTTGTCAAGTACTTCATTCTGTTCCTCTTCCTTCCATAGCGCAGTGCATGGAAGTAATAGGTTTGATGGTCGCGGCAATGGACATAGTTCCTTTTGCGCGAATTCATCTGAGACCATTACAACTGTGCATGCTCAGTCAGTGGAATGGGGATTATACAGACTTGTCTCCGACGATACAAGTAGATCAGAGGACCAGAGATTCACTCCGTTGGTGGCTGACCCTGGACAACCTGTCACAGGGGATGAGCTTCCGCAGACCAGAGTGGGTCATTGTCACGACCGACGCCAGTCTGGTGGGCTGGGGCTCGGTCTGGGAACTCCTGAAAGCTCAGGGCCTTTGGTCTCAGGAAGAATCTCTTCTCCCGATAAATATTCTGGAACTGAGAGCGATATTCAATGCTCTCAAGGCTTGGCCTCAGCTAGCAAAGGCCAAATTCATACGGTTTCAATCAGACAACATGACGACTGTTGCGTATATCAACCATCAAGGGGGAACAAGGAGTTCCCTGGCGATGGAAGAAGTGACCAAAATCATTCAATGGGCGGAGACTCACTCCTGCCACTTGTCTGCAATCCACATCCCAGGAGTGGAAAATTGGGAAGCGGATTTTCTGAGTCGTCAGACATTTCATCCGGGGGAGTGGGAACTCCATCCGGAAATCTTTGCCCAAATTACTCAATTGTGGGGCATTCCAGACATGGATCTGATGGCCTCTCGTCAGAACTTCAAGGTTCCTTGCTACGGGTCCAGATCCAGGGATCCCAAGGCGACTCTAGTAGATGCACTAGTAGCACCTTGGACCTTCAACCTAGCTTATGTATTCCCACCGTTTCCTCTCATCCCCAGGCTGGTAGCCAGGATCAATCAGGAGAGGGCATCGGTGATCTTGATAGCTCCTGCGTGGCCACGCAGGACTTGGTATGCAGACCTGGTGAATATGTCATCGGCTCCACCATGGAAGCTACCTTTGAGACAGGACCTTCTTGTTCAAGGTCCGTTCGAACATCCGAATCTGGTCTCACTCCAACTGACTGCTTGGAGATTGAACGCTTGATTTTATCAAAGCGAGGGTTCTCAGATTCTGTCATTGATACTCTTGTTCAGGCCAGAAAGCCTGTAACTAGAAAAATCTACCATAAAATATGGAAAAAATATATCTGTTGGTGTGAATCTAAAGGATTCCCATGGGACAAGATAAAAATTCCTAAGATTCTATCCTTTCTTCAAGAAGGTTTGGAGAAAGGATTATCTGCAAGTTCTTTGAAGGGACAGATTTCTGCTTTATCTCTTTTACTTCACAAAAAGCTGGCGGCTGTGCCAGATGTTCAAGCTTTTGTTCAGGCTCTGGTTAGAATCAAGCCTGTTTACAAACCTTTGACTCCTCCTTGGAGTCTCAATTTAGTTCTTTCAGTTCTTCAGGGGGTTCCGTTTGAACCCTTACATTCCGTAGATATTAAGTTATTATCTTGGAAAGTTTTGTTTTTGGTTGCAATTTCTTCTGCTAGAAGAGTTTCAGAGTTATCTGCTCTGCAGTGTTCTCCTCCTTATCTGGTGTTCCATGCAGATAAGGTGGTTTTGCGTACTAAACCTGGTTTTCTTCCGAAAGTTGTTTCTAACAAAAACATTAACCAGGAGATAGTCGTGCCTTCTTTGTGTCCGAATCCAGTTTCAAAGAAGGAACGTTTGTTGCACAATTTGGATGTAGTTCGTGCTCTAAAATTCTATTTAGATGCTACAAAGGATTTCAGACAAACATCTTCCTTGTTTGTTGTTTATTCTGGTAAAAGGAGAGGTCAAAAAGCAACTTCTACCTCTCTCTCTTTTTGGCTTAAAAGCATCATCAGATTGGCTTACGAGACTGCCGGACGGCAGCCTCCTGAAAGAATCACAGCTCATTCCACTAGGGCCGTGGCTTCCACATGGGCCTTCAAGAACGAGGCTTCTGTTGATCAGATATGTAAGGCAGCGACTTGGTCTTCACTGCACACTTTTACAAAATTTTACAAATTTGATACTTTTGCTTCTTCTGAGGCTATTTTTGGGAGAAAGGATTTGCAAGCCGTGGTGCCTTCCATCTAGGTGACCTGATTTGCTCCCTCCCATCATCCGTGTCCTAAAGCTTTGGTATTGGTTCCCACAAGTAAGGATGACGCCGTGGACCGGACACACCTATGTTGGAGAAAACAGAATTTATGTTTGCCTGATAAATTACTTTCTCCAACGGTGTGTCCGGTCCACGGCCCGCCCTGGTTTTTTAATCAGGTCTGATGATTTATTTTCTCTAACTACAGTCACCACGGTATCATATGATTTCTCCTATGCAAATATTCTTCCTTTACGTCGGTCGAATGACTGGGGAAGGCGGAGCCTAGGAGGGATCATGTGACCAGCTTTGCTGGGCTCTTTGCCATTTCCTGTTGGGGAAGAGAATATCCCACAAGTAAGGATGACGCCGTGGACCGGACACACCGTTGGAGAAAGTAATTTATCAGGCAAACATAAATTCTGTTTTTTAGAGTACGGTTGGTTGTGTGGGTGGTGGGTTTTAATGTTGGGGGGGGGATTTGTAATTTTTTTTACAGGTAAGAGAGCTGATTACTTTTTGGCAATGCCCCGCAAAAGGTCCTTTTAAGGGCTATTTGTAATGTAGTGTAGGGTAGGGCTTTTTTATTTTGTTAGGGGGATTAGATTAGGTGTAATTAGTTTAAAAATCTTGTAATTTGTTTATTATTTTCTGTAATTTAGTGTTGTTGTTAGGTTAGGTTTTATTTTACAGGTTATTTTACAGGTCAATTTGTATTTATTTTAGCTAGGTAGTTATTAAATAGTTAATAACTATTTAGTAACTATTCTACCTAGTTAAAATAAATACAAACTTGCCTGTAAAATAAAAATAAACCCTAAGCTAGCTACAATGTAACTATTAGTTAATTATAGTAATTTTATTTAGATTTCTTTTAATTATATTTAAGTTAGGGGGTGTTAGGTTTAGGGGTAGGCTTAGGTTTAGGGGTTAATAACTTTAATATAGTGGCGGCGACGTTGGGGGCGGCAGATTAGGGGTTAATTAATGTAGGTAGGTGGCGTCGATGTTAGGGCCAGCAGATTAGGGGTTAATAATATTTAACTAATGTTTGCCAGGCGGGAGTGCGGTGGTTTAGGGGTTAATATGTTTATTATAGTGGCGGCGACGTTGGGGGCAGCAGATTAGGGGTTAATAAAGTGTAGGTAGGGGGCGGTAGATTAGGGGTTAATAAATATAATATAGCTGTCGGCGATGTTGGGGGCAGCAGATTAGGGGTTCATAAGTATAATGTAGGTGGCGGCGGTGTCCGGAGCGGCAGATTAGGGGTTAATAATATAATGTAGGTTGCGGCGATGTCGGGGGCGGCAGATTATGTGTTAATAAGTGTAAGATTTGGGGTGTTTAGACTCAGGGTTCATGTTAGGGTCTAAGGTGTAGACGTAAAATGTATTTCCCCATAGGAATCAATGGGCTGTGTTAGGTAGGTTTACGCTGCTTTTTTGCAGGTGTTAGACTTTTTTTCAGCCGGCTCTCCCCATTGATTCCTATGGGGAAATCGTGCACAAGCACAATACACCAGCTCACCGCTAATGTAAGCAGCGTAAAAACCCGTAATACCAGCGCTGTCTGTAAGTGAGTGGTTAGCATAAACTGCTTGTTAGCCCCGCACAGCCTCTAACGCCAAACTTGTAATCTAGCTGAAAGTTATTGAATAGCATTCCCTTTCTGGCATGTTTTTCAATGGTCATACTTTACATTATTATTTAATTCACTCTTTAAATACATTTTTGAACAAAGGATAGCAAAAGAATCAAAACAAAAAAAAAAAAAAATTCACACAAAGGATAGCAGGAGAATGAAAACAGTGCCAAATATATATATATATATATATATATACATACACACACACACACACACACACACACACACACACACATACATAATGAAATATGTATACTCAATCTTCAAAAAATTTGTAATAATTGACTGTCCACTTTGCACCAAATATGTCGCTACTTGCTATATTGGCAATTAATTCCTGCTCCGAAAAAAAATAATTTTTCCACTATATACAAAAATGTGCTAGAGAAATGTGCTTGTTCATGGACAGTGATGAAGGTATAAATAAAGTTGGAAAAAACCCGAAATGACTGTTAGTTAACAACATTCCGATGCCCATCATGCCATACTTGACGCATGTGTTTTTGACGTTTTTTAAATAAATCTTTAGATTGTATTGAGATCCGCGGTCGCGATGTTTGGCGAGCGTATTGACGCCCGCGAATGCAATATACTTGGTGCTTTGTTAAATATCCCCCCTTGTATCTAAGCCTCAGCAGACTGCCCCCTTATTTCAGTTCTTTTGTCTTGCATTTTAGCCAATCAGAGCTGACTCCATGGTAAATTCACGTGCCTGAGCTCAATGTTATCTATATGAAACACGTGAACTAATGTCCTCTAGTGGTGAAAAATGCATTTAGATTAGAGGTGGCCTTCAAGGTCTAAGAATTTAGCATATGAACCTCCTAGGTTTAGCTTTCAACTAAGAATACCAAGAGAACAAAGCAAAATTGGGGATAAAAGTAAATTGTCCCTTTAAGAATGAATGGGAGAAACTTGGGTCGTCCTTTTCCCCTCTTGTTATTTTAAAAAGTTATTCCCTGTTCCGGATTCGCAGCTTGAGCTTTGGGGAACCCTCCCTAAGGTGGATGGTGCTATCTCCACACTCCCTAAGAGAACGACTATTCCTCTTGAGGATAGCTCTTCTTTCAAGGAACCAATGGATAAAAAGATGGAGTTCATGTTCTGGAAGATGTTCCAACTCATGGGGTTTGTTGCTGCGATGGCAGGTGCGGCTACCTACTGGTGTGATGCTCTGTCAGCGACGGTCGAGTTGGAAACTCCCCTTGAAGAGATTTAGGAACGAATTAAGGTCTTAAGGGTAGCGCATTCGATCATTTGTGATGCTAACATGCAGATTATTTGCCTAAATGCTAAGACATTAGGTTTTTCTGTTTTAGCCCGCAGGGCTTTATGGTTAAAGTCGTGGTCTGCTGACATGACTTCCAAGTCTCGTTTGCTTCCCTCCCGTTCAAAGGGAAAGTTTTGTTTGGCCCGGGCCTCTTTTCCATCATATCTACCGTTTTGGGTGGCAAGGGTGCCTTCTTGCCTCAGGATAAGAAGACTAAACCAAAGGGGTCTACTTTTCGTCCCTTTTGTGTGGACAAGTCTCAGCGTCAGCAGCCTGCCGCAAAGTCTGAGCAGTCCAAGGGATCTTGGAAGCCAGCTAACTCTTGGAACAAATCCAAGCAGAACAAGAAGCCCACCGAGTCGGCATGAAGGGGCATCCCCCGATCCGTCCTCGGATCAGGTAGGGGCAGACTATCTCTTTTTGCAGAGGCCTGGAGAAGAGATGTTATAGACCCTTGGGTTCTGGAGGTCGTAGCCCAGGGTTACAGGATAGGATTCAAGTCATATCCGCCCAGAAGCAGGTTCCTCCTTTTAAACATATCTTCAAGACCAGAGAAGAGAGACGCCTTCCTTGGGTGTGTGAGGGATCTCTCATCTCTCTGAGTAATAGTCCCAGTCACTCTGGCAGAAAGAGGTCTGGGGTATTATTCAAACCTTTTCATGGTCCCAAAGAATGGAGGGCGTGTTTCATCCAATTCTGGATCTAAAGACCCTAAACAAGTTTTTGTCAGTTTCATCGTTCAAAATGGAGACAATCAGGTCAATTTTGCCCCTGGTTCAAGAGGGGCAATTCATGACGACTATAGACCTGAAGGACGCTTACCTTCACGTTCCAATCCACAAGGATCACTTCAAGTTTCTAAGATTCGCCTTCCTGGACCAGCACTTCCAGTTTGTGGCCCTTCCGTTTGGTCTGGCGACTGCCCCAAGAGTCTTTACAAAGGTCCTGGGAGCTCTACTCGAGGTAGCGAGACCCAGAGGGATTGTTGTGGCACCTTATCTGGACGATATCCTGGTCCAGGCTCCATCCTACAGTCTTGCGGAGGATCACTCGAGGGCTCTCCTCCTTCTCCTTCAGTCCCATGGGTGGAAGATAAAAGAAGGAAAGAGTTCCTTGGTACCCAGCAACAGGGTGGAATTCCTGAGTACAATAATAAATTCTTCAGTCGTGAAGATATTCTTGACAGATCAAAGACGTTGCAAGATAATGTCCATCTGTCTAGCTCTTCAGCCATCATCCAGGACATCGGTAGCCAGGTGTATGGAGGTGATCGGGCTTATGGTATCCAGCATAGACATTCCATTCGCCAGGTTCCATCTCAGACCTCTTCAGCTGTGCATGTTGACACAATGGAACGTTGATCATGTTGAGACAATGGAACGGCGATCATTCAGATCTGTCCCAACAGATATCTCTGGATAGAATGGGGATGGAGTCCCTATCTTGGTGGACCCGACCGGGGCAGCTGTCTCAGGGGACATCCTCCTTGAGACTATCTTGAGAGATTGTGACCACGGATGCAAGTCTACCAGGATGGGGAGCTGTTAAGGCGCAGGGCAGATGGACTTGTGAGGAATCGAGCCTACCTATAAATATTCTGGAACTTTGAGTGATTTTCAATGCTCTGAGGGCTTGCCCCCCCCCCCCCCCCCCGGGGTCATCCCGATTCATCAGTTTCCAGTCCGACAACATTACCTCGTGGCTTACATAAACCATCAGGGGGGGTACGAGAAGTTCCCTAGCCATGAGAGAAGTATCTTGGATTCTGGAATGGCAGGGACTCACAATTACTCGCTCTCCGCGATCCACATTCCGGGTGTGGACAACTGGGAAGAGGATTTCCTGAGCAGACAGACGTTTCATACAGGGGAATGGTCTCTCCATCCCAGGGTGTTCACGGAGATCAGCAACAGATGGGAGACGCCGGAGATAGATCTTATGGCGTCCAGAACTCAATTACAAGCTACCCAGATACAGGTCGCGATCCAGGGATCCCCAGGCGGAACTGATAGATACCTTGGCGGGGTGCCCTGGGACTTCAACCTAATTTACATATTTCCACTGTTGCCTCTTCTACCTCGTGTAGTGGCCAGCATTAAGCAGGAGCAAGCTTCGGCTTTTCTGATTGCTCCATCGTGGCCGCGGAGGATGTGGTTTGCGGATCTGGTGGGGATGTCATCATCTCCGTGGAGGTTACCTTGTCGCAGAGATCTGCTCTGGTTCAAAGTCCTTTCCTACATCAAAATCTCTCTAAGGCTGACTGCATGGAGATTAAACGTATAGTCTTATCCAAGAGAAGATTCTCGAAGAGAGTGATTAACGCTCTCATTCAGGCCAGGAAGCCGGTCACTTGACGCATCTACCACAAGGTGGGGAGGACCTACTTGCCTTGGTGTGAGGAATGAGGGTACTCCTGGCACAAGGTCAGGGTTTCCTGGATTTTGGCCTTTCTCCAGGATGGTCTGGATAAGGGTCTTGCCGCCAGCTCCTTAAGGGGAAAACTCTCTGCTTTATCTGTACTGTTGCATAAGAAGCTTGCAGCGCTTACTGACATTCAGTCCTTTGTTCAGGCTCTGGTTAGGATCAGACCTGTCTTTAGGAATTTGGTTCCTCCTTGGAGCTTAAACTTGGTTCTTAAGGTTTTGCAGAGGGCTCCGTTTGAGCCTATGCATGCGCTTGACATTCCTGTTCCTACTGGCTTTTGCATCGGCACGCAGAGTCTCTGAGTTGACTGCCTTGCAATGTGAGCCTCCCTATTTAGTTTTTCACACCGATAAGGCTGTTCTTCGCACTGGACTGGGTTTAAGGTGGGCACTTGGTCTTCTTTACATACTTTTGCAAAATTTTATACATTTTATGTATGCTTCGGCGGAAGCAGCTTTTCTGAGAAAGGTTCTGCAGGCTGTGGTGCCCTCAATTTCATGTTCGCCTCCTTTTCCCTCCTGTTTTTTTCATTCAGTGTCCTCTAGAGCTTTGGTATTTGTTTCCACAAGTAATGAATGAAGCAGTGGACTCTCCTCCGACAGATGGAAATTAAATTATCAGGTAAGCATAATTTATGTTTTTGTGGTTCTCAAAAAGGAGGGAACTTTTCATCCCATTCTAGACCTCAAGTGTCTCAACAAATTCCTCAGGGTCCCGTCCTTCAAGATGGAAACTATTCGTTTCATTCTGCCTTTGGTACAGGAAGGTCAGTTTGTGGTGACCATAGACCTAAAGAGCGCATACCTTCATGTTTCCATTCATAGGGAACACCATCAGTATCTGAGGTTTGCCTTTCTGGACAAGCACTTCCAATTTGTTGCTCTCCCATTCAGCCTGGCCACGGCCACCAGAATATTCACAAAGATTCTGGGGGCCGCTTTTGGCAGTGACCAGATCACTGGGAATTGCTGTGACGCATTACCTAGACAACATCTTAGTACAGGCATCATCTTTTCAATTAGCCCAATCTCATACAGAGATGCTGTTGTCTTTTCTACAATCCCACGGGTGGAAGGTGAATTTGGAAAAGAGTTCTGTAGTTCCTTCTACTAAGGTGTGTTTTCTTGGGACTATAATAGATTCCCTGTCCATGAAGATTTTCCTGACGGAGTTCAGAAAATAAAAAATTCTTGCTTCCTGTCTTTCTCTCCAGTCTGCCTTCCATCCATCTCTGGCACAATGCATTGAAGTGATTGGTAAGATGGTGGCATACATGGACATCGTTCCTTTTGCTCGGTTCCATCTACGTCCGCTGCAACTTTGTATGCTCCGTCAATGGAACGGAGACCATTCAGATCTATCACAGAGAATAAATCTTGACCCTGTAACAAGAGACTCTCTCTCTCGTGGTGGGTGTCACAGGTACATCTGTCTCAGGAAACTTCCTTCCTGAGACCTTCCTGGGAAATTGTGACTACAGACGCCAGCCTGTCAGGCTGGGGTGCTGTTTGGGGTCTTTTAAAGGCTCAGGGCCTGTGGTCTCGGGAAGAGTCCTCTATTCCCATAAACATCTTGGAGTTGATTGCTATCTTCAATGCCCTATCGGCGTGGCCTCAACTTTGGTTCGGTTTATCAGATTCCAGTCGGACAACATCACCTCAGTGACTTACATAAACCACCAGGGAGGGACACAGAGTTCCTTAGCCATGAAGGAGGTGACTCGCATTCTGCAGTGGGTGGAAGCCCACGATTGTCTCCTATCTGCTATCCACATTCCAGGAGTGGACAACTGTGAGGCGGATTTTCTGAGCAGACAATCCTTTCATCCCGGGGAGTGGGCTCTCCATCTCAGATAACCCTCCAGTGGGGTTATAGATGCACTAGCGGTTCCTCTGAGGTTTTCTCTGGCATATCTGTTTTCTCTGTTTGCTCTCTTCCACGCATCATAGCTCGTATCAAGCAGGAGAGTGCATCCGTGATCCTAATAGTTCCTGCATGGCCTCGCAGGATCTGCTTTGCGGATCTAGTAAGGATGTCGTCTCTACCTCCTTGGAGGTTACCTCAGAGGAAGGACCTTCTACTTCAAAGTCCTTTCCTCCATCCAAACATAGATTCTCTGAAGCTGACTGCTTGGAGATTGAACATCTAATTCTGTCTAGACGTGGTTTTTCTGAAGCAGTCATTGAAACTATGATTCAGGCTAGGAAACCTGTTACTCATAAGATTTACCATAAGATATGGCGTAAATATCTTTATTGGTGCGAATCTAAGGGGTTTTTCTTTTTCAAGATACGATGAGTCCACGGATTTCATCCTTACCTGTGGGATATCTCCTCCTAGTCAGCAGGAGGAGGCAAAGAACACCACAGCAGAGCTGTATAAATAGCTCCTCCCTTCCCTCCCAACTCAGTCATTCTCTTTGCCTGTGTTAGTAAGGTAAGAGATGGCAAAGTGAGGTGTTAGTAAAGATTCTTCAATCAAGTGTTTATTATTTTTAAAGTAGTGCCAGTGAGTGTTGCTTTGTTCTGGGGTGTAGCCTAGACCAGATCAGTCTCTACAGTAGGGCATTTGGTGGCTTTAAAGCAATAGGAATTGGTGGGACACAATTCTCACTGCGCCTCCTATACATATTGCTGCCCTAATTCAGATAGCCTAAGCACATGTAACTCAGGCTGATCTTTGTCCACAGGGCCATGGGAGGGAGAGGAGTTGGAGCACTTTATTTTCTATACTAGACCTCCTGTGATAATGGGCTCCTTATAGGGGTTGCTGCAATATGTCTTCTAGCGTGCTAGGGGTTGCTTGGTCAGTATTGGAAGGCACTGGGGCTAATTGTAATTCTTCTGGCGATCCTCACTAATAACGGTAACTGACCGGGAGATTTCTTATGAGCTGTAATCAGGGTTGCCACCTCGGCCATGTTTTCCTGGACACTTATGAGTTATGAGTGTAGGGTTTGTAGGGAGGAACATGTGTTGTGCTGTTCGTCAGCACTAATCATGTGATGTCCAGAGACACAGTACATGTTCCTCCCTGCTTACCCTGCAGCATGTGTAACAGGTAAGTGTCCAGGAAAACATGGCCGAGGTGGCAACCCTAGCTGTAATGCTCAGTGTGAGGGGAATTCCCTTTTTAATAGTTGTGTCAAGGGATTTGATGTACTGCAAGACAGAGGCTCTGCGTGGGGGTGCTTTTATGTTGCTTACACGGACCATGCAGTATGACAGCTCAGTTAGTTATTCCATAGCAATGGCTGAAAGGCCGGGAGTTGACTATTGCAATGCCCACGGAGGGTGGAGCTTGTCTGGGTACCGTGTTGTAGATGCCAATATGTGTAACTGTATGTTTATACTAAGTTGGTGTATTAAGTTCCAGGGCGATCTTTAAACTACCTAAGAGGTAGTTTGTCCAGTTGTTTATCCTGGTAACTTAAAAGATGGCGACCGGGAGATAAGTTTTCACACGTCCACGAGGGGCGGAGTTTGTTTGGCGCCAGTTTAGTTGCGCTTTCCTGCTTTAGCTTCCGGTTATCGGAAGGATCAGGGGATAAGCATATTTTGTTCTACATGTTTCCGGTTATCTGAATGGAATTGTTGTCAGTGTTTGCGCTTCAATGAAAGCGTTTCAGCTGAGTCACAACTTTGTATAGAAGGATTGTCTGAGGGTTCACATTTATCTGCCTCTTGTTTTGCCTAGGCACACAAATTTAAGTAAACAAGTTGCTCTTTAAAAGATCATTGCAACTGCTCATCTCTTCCCTGGTTCATTTAAGTTATAAAGAGATCTTTCATAAGGGGTTTGTGAAATTTTTCCCTCAAGTGTCCTACACATGCACAGAAGTACACAAAGGATAATGTTACTTTAAAATTTAAAGAAACAGTAACGTTTTTGTGGTGTGTTAATTTTTATTATAAATGGTCCTTCTACTGCTATAAATTGTTGTTCAGGAATCCGTTGACACTGGTCAATACATGCCAAGGACTTTTTCTGCCCCACATGCAGTGCTCTGCGGTTCCTTACAAAGGGAATTGTTGCTCTAGTCATTGCTTCTTTATTGTACATAGCAATGTATGATAATAGCAAGATTAACATGCTAATTGGATTGTTCCTGCAACAGAAATAAGAAGTTGCTTAAAAAATTTAAAGTGACAGTAACGTTTTTTTGTATCAATTTTTATTAAAAAAATTACCCTCTTTTTCTGAACATTCTCCTATTGAGATTGACTATTTGGGAGTATGTTGCCAATGTTCATTTTATGACACAAACCTATGGTCTCTACAAAGTATTAGGGCCTATATGCAGTGTCCTGCGCTTACTCTCATACTCCGTCCGGAGTTTTTTCTATGCATCTCATGTATTTTATGCTTTTCCAATGTGGAAGCTATCATTACTAGAGGAATTGTTTTCAACTTTAGCACTATAACGGTGTAATCTCTCCTAGTGCGGCCAGTGAGTTATATGGAGTGGAAAAAGACTGCATTCCCTATATTTGAAGGGAGGTCTCCCATAACCGACTCAGCTGAGGAGACTGGGCAAACATTGCCTAGGGTGAATGGAGTAGTTTTTCAGCTTGGCTAAGAGAACTACTCTATCCTTAGAAGATATTTAGATTTTTCAAAGGTCCTATGGACGTAAGTTGGAAAAGGGATGTACACCAGGGCTTACAAAGGTATCCAGCTGTGTATTTTACTTCTGTAGTTGGTGCAATGACATATTGGTTTGATGCGTTGTCTGCTGCTATTAAGTCAGAAACTTCCTTGGACAAAATCCAGGATAAGATAAAGGACTTTCAATTTGAACCACTTCCTTTATTTAAAATTCTTGCTGTAAGGGTATTGTCAAGGTATTTGAAATATTATTAAATAATTTATAGAAGTATATTTATCTTTATTTAATAAATCTGTGGATGTGCACATGGTCTGTAGAACAAAGGATTATTTCTAAGAGATCTCCCACACTAATTTTTAAAGTGTGACACCACACAAAATATATGGAGACGAAATGTCTGAAATACCCTTTTGGAACTGATCAAAATCATAGGGAAACAGCTTTTATGCACATAGGTATTAGTTATCCCTAAACATCAAATACACATCTGCACTGCTAGCTAAACAGAAAATATGCTGTATTAAGACTTTTACAACTACTCGTGGCTTGAGCCCATGTGGGCCAGTGAAGGCCTTGGGAAACAAAAGACAGATGCTGAGGTGTGACTCTGAAGCTCATTAAAGCAGATAGCAAATAAACATTTTTTTTTTCTCTCTGTTTGAATGCATGCCCCAGAATGTATTAAATATAGAAATTTGGGAAATTGTCTAATTCTCTATTATTACATGGGTATTTGCTAAGCTGAGAGGTAACTGTTTTAGTCAGTCAAAAATGTTTAATAACCTCTGTACTGTTTATATTTTTCAGGCATATAATCTCAGATCTGCATGAAGAAGGTTGATACATCCTGGGCTTATTAGAAACATAAAATATGGCATATTCTTGTTGGAATACAATACAATACTGAATTCAAAATAGGCTATTATTTATATATAAATGCCAGGATACTGATAAAATTGTAATGCATTTTAAGCTAATAATTAGCAGTATTAAATTGCCTTAATATAATAAAATGTTAATAATATAACATATTTGGTATCAGAATAATCAGAAAAAATAACCTAATATTAACCATCTGTAATTGGGGTTATATATGATTAATGCAGAGAGTGTAATCTGATTAAATAACCATTTTATAAAAATAATTAAGTTGTTTAAAAATTTTAAGAAATGGTATTGCCACATGTATTGCTATGTCTGTTCGTAATGCTGCCACCCGGTGTTGCCATGAGAGAACTACAGCCAGAAAGCCTTTTGGCTGTTAAAGATATTCCAATTATCCAATAGCAGGGACAAGGTTTCGAAGGGCCACCCATATTTCACACCAATGATTACACTATAAAGTTGTATGCAGGTAAAGGTAGAGGGACTGGCTGCTGAGTTTTGTAACTGACTGAAACTGTTTGTGTGGGACACAGTCAAACTATAAAAACAAAGTGGGCCATACTTCTCCTCTTCCATTGCAATTACACTTATTTTATATGAGGTGGGAAAAGTCTTGAAGCTGAACATCATTTTGGTAAAGTATAAGAAAAGGGCTGCTAATTACATGTGATATTTTAAAGTCACTGCAGTTTAAAGTACAGTTAAAACATTTAAAGAAGCGGTGTGTTTTTCAAGTTAGCATTTCACAGCCTATATATTGTTTAAATCTGTATCTGATTTGTTAAGTAATTCATCTGTGCATGTTCTGATACTGTAAATTTTGTATTAGGATAAATTGCAGTTAAATAGCAGAATATATATATATCCTATTGTTTAAGAGCACAGTTTAGAATTGTATTGCTTGGATGTTAAAGGTTATTTATAAATAAGGTTGTTTTTTAAGATAAGCGTGTATGAATTTTGCATAGCATATTTAAATAGTTTTCAAGCGCATATAATATTATTTAATTTCCTTTTATTGCAAATATATTTCAATATGTTTATGGATATTAACTAAATAAAAGAATTCAGATATTTATATTAATTGTATGGTCTAGTAGGTGCATGTTGAATAAGTGTTTCTATTTTTAAGGAAAATTATTATTTGTATTGGTTATAACCCTGCCATAAGCTGATATATTATTTGGATAGCACTACTAAGATTTTCATAAATATACTGACAGTATCAACATGAGAGCGTAGCTTTCAGTTTTTCTCTGTCCTAGCTCTTTGAGCCTTATGGTTTGAGCCTTGATATTCGGACCATGGACAGCATGAAGACTTTCAATTTTCTTTCAGACTTGGGTTCGAATTGTTCAGAATCCATGGACAATGGAAATAGTGTTTCAGGTACTCCAAATGGACAGGTTTCTGCCTTTGGGATTCTCTGCAAAAATTTAAAAAAAGAAAAGAAAAGGAGGGCGTTCTTACTTTGTGTAAGCCACCTCTCTTCCTTGAGTGTCATTTGTCCTGTTCCAATACATGAACAGGGGTGGGTTTTTTATTCAAATCTGTTTGTAGTTCCCTCAGGAGTCTGTACACATTTTTCAGAGTTCCATCTTTCAAGATGGAAACTATTTGTACCATCCTTCTATTGATCTAGGAGGGTCAATTTATGACGAATATGGATCTATAGGATGTATTTCTTAATGTTCCTATTCACAGAGATCACAGGTTCTTGAGTTCTTGCCTTTCTGGACAATCGCTTTCCGTGCGTGATCTTTCCTTTCGGTCTGGCCACGGCACCCAGAATTTCCTAGAGGTTCTGGGGTCTCTGCTGGTGGTTTTGAGACCACGGGACATTGCAGTGGCACCTTATCTGGATGATATTCTAATTTCGGCGTCATCTTGTCAGCGAACAGGGTTCCGTTACGACATTGTGCTATCCTTCCTGAGAACTCAAGGGTGGAAAGTGAATCTGGAAAATAGTTCTTTAATTCCGTAGACAAGGGTACCTTTCTTGGGAACGCTAATCGTCTCTTTATCCATGTGAATTTTTCTGTCAGAGGTCAGAAAATCAAAGATTCTTGAATACATGTCGAGCCTTTCAGTGTGTCCATGGAATATTCATCTAGCATACCTTTTTCCTACATTTGTTCTACTCCCAAGAGTAATTGCTTGAATCAAACAGATCTCCATGTAAAGAACACTGACAGAAATAACTTATTGAAATATGGTAGTTTTCATCCAGACAATGTTTTTAAGGCCATTCCAAAAAGTCAATTCACTAGAGTGAAACGTATAGTATCAGATAGTACCAAATGTAAATATAGAATGGAACAAATGGTCAATTCATTTATCAATAGAGGTTATCCCCCAACAATAATTGCAGAACAGCTTAGCACAGTCACTAATGACAGAATACGAAATAAGAAGGACAGGGATCAGGAAGTTTATCATATGATTTTTGTTACCCAGTTCAACAGACACAGTCAAAAGATAAATGGTATACTAAAAAAACATTGGCATATCCTAAGGGATTGCAATCCACAAATCAGTGAATTCAAAGTAGGCCCAACGGTAGCCTATAGGAGGAACCAGAGCATTAAGGACATGTTAGTGCATACTGACATAGGTATCAATAAACAGAATATTCAGAGAACTATGGTCCTAAAAGAAGTGGCTGTTATCCATGTCTCAGTTGCAGTAATTGCAGCTCAATGATAAAAGGAGAAAAATTCCATCACCCAATAAATGGTAAAAAGTTTCAAATAAATAAATATCTAACCTGCAGGGCCACTTATTCTATTTTTCTTATCAAATGTCCATGTGGCCTAATCTATATTGGCGAGACCTGTAGAGAGGTAAGGGAGAGGATAACAGAACATAAACCTAATATTAGATGTAACAATAAAGATGCTCCTGTTTTCTCTCACTTCCTCTCTATGGGTCACAATATTAGCCAATTAAGATTTCAGATTATAGAGCAAGTAGATAGACCTAGAAAAGGTGGGGATAGGGAATGTCTTCTAAAAATTAGAGAGATGTTTTGGATATTCAAATTGGAAGCCCTCATACCTAAAGGTATGAATAAAGATTTTGATTGGAGCCTGTTTCTTTAAAGGGAAACTGAACCCAAATTTGTTATTTTGTGATTCAGATAGAGCATGCAATTTTAAAGGGACTTTAAACACTTGTATTTATGTTGTTTTGTTTTTTAATTCATAATGTTTCTTTTGTTTTTTTAAATGCAATTCGCTATTTATTTTTATTATATGTTTACTTTTTTTTTTTCATTTTTTAAATTTACTTCACTTTCTGTCCGCTCCGTGCAGACATGGCAGAAAGTTATGTAGACAAACCCGGAAGTCTCTGCTTTGCTGTGAGCGCGCACGTATGTAGAGTTGTAGACACTTGACAGCGCACTCTGCGCACAGCATAACTAAAACTACTGCTGATAAAGTGTTTTTCCCTAAATAATATATTTTGAACTTGCCTCATCTGTAAGCTAATAATTAATTATCATTTTTAAAACCAAAATGTATTTACTCTATTTTTTAATCATACTTGTTGTAGTGCGAGTGAAAGAGGGACCGCCCAACACACTGCTCAGGGAGACAGCTGCTGTCTCATAAATATACTCTTATCTTTTACCCCTCTGTTTTTTCTATCCAAGCTTCCGGAGTCCCGCTCAGTTTATTGCACATCTTATGCAGCTCACGCTCTCTATGCACCTCAGGTCATGCCCGGACTGACCCTAGGGCATACCGGGCATTTGCCCTGTGGCCTGCGGCTGCCTTAGCCCCCACCCACTATTACACACTGAGTGATTTTAGCTA